>NC_137189.1:6493997-6496260 GCF_960531495.2 Zeus faber
TACCCAGGCCAAAGACACACCACAACCACATCCCAACTGTATAGATATATATTTTTTCATATATATATATATATATATATTATTTTATTTTTAATTTTTTAATGAAATAAAAAATATCAAGATAAATATATCAGTCTTGTGTTCATATCATGTGACCTCTTGTTGGTTGACCCCAATGTCTGGTGGAGTCGATCTACAATTGACCTTCAGTCGAGCTCTTTGAATCGATTTCTCATTCATACAACAGATGGAAGGCAAACACAACCAAAACAAGAAACAAGAAAATATAAAGTCTGTGGCTCTGTATGTAGCTAAAATATATCAATTATACATAGAGAGAAACAGATAAATATACTGTGTCGATAGAATAGAATATAGAAAATTGGTGGAACAACAATCACTGCAGCTGTGTCCCTCCATGCCAGCTGATCCATCACCAGGTACGATTTTGGAGAGCAGCTGCAGCCCCCCCACCCTCAACTGCCTCTCTCACCTGTCGGATGCGGTTAGGGCCAAGCGTCCCCCTGTGCACTGTGCACGGACCAATCCAGCAGCATGTTGTTTAGTCCCCAGGTGAACCTCGCTGCAGCTTGTTATGATAATGGCCTCCATTTTGGAACGCCAGGCGCCCGTGGTGGTGTTGTAGGGGGGGTGGCCATTGAGGTGAGTGCGGGTGGCGGGTCTGGGAAGCAGATGCTGTTGCACTAATTTGTGATTATTTTATTCACCAAATTCATTTGTTTTATTTACTTGAAGTGGTAATCCATGGGATTCTTTCGTTTCAAAAAAAACCCATATTTGATACTTTTTTTTTAATCAGCCACCTTGTAAGAAACAGCCATTCAATGTATTATGAGTAATGAATTTGTTCCTTTATGTGCTGTTTTCATTGTTGGTGTCAGGGTCCGCCACAAAAAGTGAAAGGAAGCCGCAGGTACAGCATAGCTAGTTATGGTCAAACTGTCAGCTGTCGATATGTATCTATCCAACGTAGCAATAGGATGTTAGTGGGCACAAGCTAGCTAGCTGGCATGGCTAGAAACAACATCCTGCAGCCGTAGCCTTCTTTGGGCATTTGCAGTGTGCGCCCCCCCCATTTCAAAATGGCCTCTAGATTGGATCAAGATGAAGTGAAGTAGAGCAAGAACAATTTTAGAGTCGCTCGTTCACTGGCTGCATGAAGTGTGACGGAATAAAAACAAGGACACTGGGTTCCTCAGTCGTAAAGACCTTGTGATTGTCTCACTGCTTTGATTCGTCACAAGCAAAAACCTGCGCCGGCACCTTGACGGGGAGACAGACGTACGCAGCTTTTTGACACTTGAGCTGTCAACACCAGTGGTTCACGCTGTTTGGGAAAGTCCCCACTTGGTGGCAGGGGGAAGACAGCCCTCAGATGCTGCCACCTACCAAAACAACAAATTGTTCTTTAAACAGGCAATAGGCTGTGCCATAAACAAAGAAAGAACAGATCAATCGAAAAGTAACCAGTGATGGACCAACTGGACCAAAGGGTCAAATGGACCATGGCAGGAGGCCCCAAAACTGTTGGCAAAGTGGTGAGCCATTTGCTGAAGCGTTGCTTTTATACTGAATCCCACGGAAGGACAACAAACCTCTGGAAGCCTCATTCATTTCTTCAGGAGAGTCAGAAACCGCCATCATGGCAAAGTTCCAACCCTTTGATGGAGGAAGATTTTTGAGTGCGATCCAGGGTCTAGATCAGTTGAAATGCTTCTACTCGGGTGGCCGATTTCGGTCCCATACCACGAGCGAGTGTCACCTTCTTCCCGTCTCCGCCTGGGTCAACCGCTCTCCCATTTTCTCTGACCAAATCTAGGTGCGGCGCACGATGACAGCCGCCAGGGGGGCGAGTCGCGACAGTCGGATCCGTCCGTCGGATTCGTTGTTCGTTGTTGTTGTTCGCGTCTCATTTTAAAATGAGCCTTGTTGTGCGGGAAAAAAAAAAGTTTGTGTTTTGTTCCGTTTGTTCACCAATGTGTGCCGGTAACTTTTGTATTCTCTTTCAGGTCACGGGTATCACCCCACTTTCCCACTCTCGCCTGCCTCGAAAACTCAACTCGACTGTGTCCCATTTTTATTTATTTTTTTCTTGCATTAAGTGGACCACAAAATGGAGCAGAAGAAGCTGCTTGAGTTCACTTTGCAGGGTTCCGCCTCGAATCTGGAGCGATACGTATCACCGGCGCTCGTCTATCAGCAGCCTCCATCGAGCGATGGGCTCTGGAGATTAGCTCCATGC
>NC_137189.1:6496460-6533960 GCF_960531495.2 Zeus faber
TTAGAATCGCACGCTGTATATATTCTGAATATATATATATGTGTGTGTGTGTGTGTGTGTGTGTGTGTGTGTGTGTGTGGTACTTGGCTATTTTTCTTCTGGATGTTTTTGACTATTTCTCTATATTTGGCTGATTGTTTTATTTTATATATAATTTTTTTCAGACTGTTAAGCTTTTTTTTTTTTTTAATGCTAATGATCGGTAGAGAAAACACACCAATCCTCACCACGACAAATTCCTCATCTGATTTTTCCACTTCCAAAAATGGGATTCTGGTTCTAATTCAGTCTCTGACTGATATTTCAATGAAGGGAGATGCTTGTGTTATTCGTTCCCTAAAAGGTGTGTGATCCAAGGACATTTTTGTCGGTGGCATTGAGTGTAAATCCCATATTGGACCGCATGTCACGCCAACCGAGACGGAGAGAGTCCTTTGAGATGCAACAAACCACGGACGACTGACATTGTAGTGAATAAAAGTATTCCATATTTCCTCTTTTGGTCCGTAGGATAGAACCATCCACACTCTGCCTCTTCAGCTATCCATTTGTCACCGTCAGCTCTATCTGCTGTTCATTTCGTTGGTGGCGAACCGGCCAAGCCCTGCTCTGACCCTGACTGGACCCTGCACGGCTGAGAACCACCGTCACTCATCGCAACCTTAACACTACCACTCCGGGGTTCAGGGTCCTTGTAAATCTGTCACCTAATTTACTTTTTGCAACCTATTGCCCCTAAACGGTGCAATATTCTGTAATGACACTGTAATAACAATGTAATAACGCTGTAATAAATTTGTAATAAGATCTAACCCTGGTCTAAATTACTATTTTCATGATAAATATTTACAAAGTTTGTTTTGTTATTTTTCCAGATGCCAAAAAATAGTCTAAGACAAAGACTAAGACAATAAATAAACCATTGCCAAAAATCCAGTCTTCAAGGTCAGTCACAATATTTAAATAAAAAGTACGAAAGAAACCTACTGTGAAAAAAACACCAATGAGAAAACTTTCAATATATGTGTTAATTCACAATATCTGGCAGTGTTGAGAGGCTCATTTCTTCAGGATGATTTACAGTTTGGAGACTCCAGAAATAAACACTATGTGCTACTATGAGTTTAACAGCAGTTCTTCGGAACAAGATCCAGCATGTTTGCTCATGGACAAAAAATGAACTAGACGATTTTTTAAATAAAGGAAAAAATATTTATGAGGATATGAAAAAGTCTGGGAGAATAAATCATAATGTTCGAGGAAGACATTATATTTTATTTCCGTGGTCCCCATTACTTTGACCGATTAATGAAAAATACAATAAAAAGTAGTCATTCCACTGGAATGTGCGACTGAATGATGTGTTCATGATCCAGTGAGGTGTCGGAAAAATAGAAGCCATGCAATAGTAATTACCCACAGAAATACCACAACCTTTTTTATATTTTATGTAAACGTTACTTACTGAAAATGTAATCCAAGGAAAAGAGTCAGCAAATAAATTCGTACCTTTGACAATATAACAACAAAATAAACTTTTTTTTAAATGTAACATTTCACATTCAAATAACAATTTTACAATATAGAGCTATAGCAATGAGTGACCCTTGTGAAACAACATTCACTGTGTCTATTGGAAACTGCTCCTTTAGAGCATTATCATTTTCAATAAGTAAAAACAAACATGTCACAGGAAAATTTGACTTATGATACAGCTATGTTGTACGGTTTAAAGGGGGTGGGACTGGCAAAAAGGCCGGTGACTGAACTGGAGGTGGCAAAGTTGAGGATGTTGAGATGTTGAGATGTTGAGTACATTTGAGGGACAGTTCAGGTTGGACAGTTTGGTGGAAAAGTGAGAGAGGCCAGATTGAGATGGTTTGGACACGTGTGTAGGAGAGATGAGAGTTACATTGGGAGAAGGATGCTGAGGATGGAGCTGCCAGGCAAGAGGAAAAGAGGAAGGCCAAAGAGAAGGGTTATGGATGTGGTGAGAGAGGACATGCAGGCGGTTGGTGTAAGGGAGGAAGATGCGCAGAACAGAAAGTATTGGAGGCAGATGATCAGCTGTGGTGACCCCTAACGGGAGCAGCCAAAAGAAGAAGATAATGAAACACATGAAAGAAAACTGCAATTTGTACAGTAATTATTTAAGATAATGATGGTTATCTGTTGAAAATGATATACAGTTTTCACAAATACGTTGGAAGTTGGGCTACTGAAGTTGAAATACAAGCAGTCGCAAGCAGTAGCAAAATATTCACATACAGTCATAACAAATGGTTGAAATATTGAACATCAAAGCCACAATTTTAAATGAAAACATGAATTTACTTGAAACATACCAAAGACTGTAATTATGAAGTTGTTGCATGTGTTAAATATTGTTCAAATTTGGTCGGTTCTTCGTTAATTTCTGCTCTATATGTGGATTTCTTTTCTACAATTTACAAACAACGTTAAGACTGTAAACTCAGCTATTTAGCTTCTCCACTCTGCAAGGCCTCTAGCAGTTCTGAGTGCTTCCCTTCGGGTTGTTTGGTGCCCCCACAACCTCTCAGAGACTCATGGACTGGGTCCTGCGTCCGCATGCAGCATTTGCCTTTGCATATTTAGATGCTCCGACCGCAGGGAGATAAGACCAGATCCAGTCCAGTGGTCAGAGCCATGCCAGCAGGCATTTGTCAAATTAAAGGCAGCTCTCTGTGGGGAGCCTGTACTGCATACCCCTAAAATTGCTCTTCCTTTCTATCTGCAGACGGACGCGTAAGCAAGCTGGCAGAGCGGGAGACAAGGTACAGCACGGTAGAAAAAGAATGTTTTGCGATGAAGTGGGTGGTCACCACCCTCCTCTATAACCTCCTGGGTAGGGCCTTCACCCTGTGTTCCGACCACGCCCCACTATAATGGCTCCACTGCATGAAAGACACCAATGCGTGGATCACCCGGTGGTATCTGACCCGATAACCCTTCAACTTCCGGGTGATCTACAGGCCGGGTACCCAGATGGTCGTAGCAGACTTCCTCACCCGCTCCGGGGTGGAGTCAGCTGTAGGCCGAACAGCTCCCAGCCTAAGGGTGACGGTGGGGGTATGTGGTGGACCAAGGGAGTGTGGCCAAGCCACCGTTGCAGACAGGCCGTGCGGACTCCCATCCCTGGGCCGCTCAGCTGCTGTGGATCAGGCGAATTAACGGAGGGACCCCGCTGATTCACCTGATCCCAAAACAGGAAGTAATAATTATTTGTTTGTCCCCGCAGTAAGGATCGGCGTGCAGGAGAGACGAGACGCCCAGGGCGAGTTCTCCCCAAAAGGCAAACGGCCGAACAGACCGGAAACTGTAATTCCGCACGGACTATGTATATTGTGTATTGGCTTGCGAGCCCCTGAGTTCTTCTATTCTACAAGCCACCGTTTGATTTCAAAATGAACACTTAATAAACAGGCCAACCGGCGCTGTTTCTTTGAATAAACAAGAGAACAGCAAGCTGCTCTGTGCAGCTGGGGCGATTTGTGACATCATCATCCAATATGTGAAGCACGAGAGGCAAGCCTGGTTCGCTGGAGATGTGAGTTTCAACGCGTGGCCTTCAACGTCACCCACGCTTGCGAGAGGAGGAGGCCCCCGCGCGACGCGCGGAGCTCCTGGCGGTCCACACAAACACGACTAAATCCTCGACTGAAGAAACCTGGACTCGACTGATACTCCGGAAGTTCTAATATGCCTGTCATTCACATCTGGTGCTTATTTTGTATTGCAAGTCATCCTTACATTTTGTTAAACTGTGCCATTTGGAATGCGCATGCACTGGAAGAATTCTGTCTGTCTGTATATCTGTATGTCCTTCGATTATCTCGACAACCGTTCAGCCAATCTACTTCACACTTGGCCGGTGTATCGCGGGGGACCCAAGGATGTGCCGTGTGGAATTTGGTGCAGTTTGAACATGCGACACATGTATGATAATAATCTTGAATAAACAGCAAGCCAATGGGGGGCGGGGCCTCAGGGCTCTGCAACTGCTTCTCAAAGAGGGTCTTTCCCAGGTTTATGACTTTAACCGGCAGTTTCATCTTCCATTATGGAACACAGGACTGAATCACTGAAATTTTGTTAAACTGTAACATAAACATGTCTTAGAAAGACATCTTTTTTTTGAACAGGCATGTACGAGTTTAAAGAAATGGAGAAATAAGAGGAGTGGGGGGGGGGGGGGGGGGGGGGGGTGCGCTATTATTGTAAAACATGTATTTTATAATTGATACTAACTCGCCTTGTTAGGAAATGCTGCAAAATAATAATAGTTTTGCCAAACTTAAAGACACAAGGCATAGGTGAGTATTGTGTGTGTGTTTGTGTGTGTGCATGTGTGCTGTTGACCCAGTTCATGTTGTTTTCATCTATCATTCACTCTCTGTGAGCAGCCACAAGGCTCTCGTTTTCCCTCCACTTCCCTCTTCCCCTCTTTCTACTCCTCCTAATTACCTGGGAATCTCTGTGATATGAATCATTTCCGACAGGGAGGAGCTCAAGTCGTGAAACAAACTTCACGACATAAGCTAGGAAGACTGACGTACTTTGTTTGTTTGTTTGTTTTTTTGTTTCTTGACATTTCACTGCATATATATGTATGAAAGTATGTATATGTATGTGACGAATAAACCTCTTGATTATCTTTCTTTCTTTCTTTCTTTCATTCTTTCTTTCTTTCTTTCTTTCTTTCTTTCCAGCTGTGTCTGCTCTCTGCTGAGTTCACAGGAACTGCTTTGCGTCATTGTGTTCGTTTTGAATAATGTTATAGGGGAAATTATGGGAAATAACTTCACTGCACTGTACTTGTATGACTATGTGACTAATAAAGAATCTTGAAAGGACATAAAACAAACTTTTAGAAGAGGTTTGCCAAATTGGCCGCCATGCATCAGCTGTTGGTTGCTGACAGATTATCCTATGTAGTTATAATCCAAATGAAGAAGAAGAATCGTTCACCTGTGTTGTCAATATGGCAACGAGAATATAGAATATGCTGAAAATCCAGTCCAACGAACTGCATACCAAAACACTTCGGAAAGCACAACCGCATTAATAGAAAACACAAATGCAAAAGCCACACCATTATGGACGTGAGCCACAACGGATGCACCTATTTATCTGCAATACAAACTAAATATAGGCAATATATAAATAAATAAACAAACAAACAAACAAACAAATAAATAAATAAATAAATAAATAAATAAATAAATAAATAACTTTTATATGAATCCACATTTTTTAAAATCTGCTTCCACTGGCTCTGTGACAGTGTCGTGTGGTTCGCGAACGATTCATGTTTTGGGTGAAAGAACTGAACTGATTCACTTCCTGTAACGATTCCTTCATCAGTCAGTTCAGTTGAGCTCTCAGCTCGCACTCACGCACAAGTGAGTGAATCCCCCTTTTCACCCAAAAGATTTGAATAGTTCGCAAACGACACAACACTATCACAGGGCCGGTAGATGTCGTTTTCTATGGAATATGGCGCTTAGACAGCTTAAATAAAAACTGTGGATTGATACAAAACGTTTTTTTCTATCTATTAATTGCATACTGTATATTTATATTGTATTGCAGTTAAATTGGTGCGTCCTTTGTTGCTCACTTCCGTAATGTGGCATTTTCATTTTTATTTTTTTTTCAGTTAATGCGGTTGTGTTTTTCGGATTAGGAAAGCATTTTGGTCTGCAGTTCGTTCGACATGTGTCGTCATATTGGTGAAGATGTTTTGTTAAAATTGCTTGTATTTTGAATATTTGCATGTGTTTTCTTAAGTTGCAGTGCATAGCTGTAGTTCTCTCTACAAGAAACATTAATTTGACTTCAAAATAGAAAGAAAATGTTTATCTGCAATAAACCTAAAAATTGACAAGAAAATGAAAAATTGGCAAAATGCTATAAACTAAAAAATGTACTAAAAATAGAAAACAAACTTCATAAAAAAATAGAAAAAATGGGAATTTGCACTGAACCTAAAATTTACTGGAAAAGGGTTAGAAAAATTGGCTCTCCTGGCTATTTTTCAAGGTAGCTAAAACAGAAGAATAAAAAGAAGCTACATCTGAATGAGAAGATGGACCGGAGAGGAGTAGAAAATGGGTCAGAATTACATAACATTGCTCTATTCTTTTCTTTCCACTGTGGATCCAACATGGAAGTGACCTCAGACCACCACTGCATCAGAGTGGGAGAGCAGAGAAAGGATGGAGACAAAACTCATATTAGTGCTCTCTCACTTCACCTTCTCACATGCATTACTGTATATACGGTATGTATTATTTTACATACGATACCTTGGTGACATGAAGTGGAAAAATGACATGAATCATCTGCATCCGCTTTTTAAAAAGCGATCAAAGCAATTTTATTATACTATGTTCCATTATATTATATTCGATTCGATTCTATTATATTCCGTTCTATTCTAACATTGTGTGTGCTCTATTCTATTCTAACATTCTATCCTGTCTCTGTTCTATTCTGACATTCTATTATATTACAACATGCTGTTCTATTCTCGCATTTTATTTTGTCTAACATTCTGGTTTATCCTACATTCTATGTCATTCTAACATTCTATTCTATTCTAGCATTTTATCCTGTCTGTGTTCTATTCTAACATTCTATTTTATCCTGTTTGACATGTTCTGTTCTGCTTTTCTAAATCATAAAAAATATATAAATATATAAAAAAAAAAATAATAATAATAAAATTATATATGTCATAAATATTTCGATAATAATAAAAAAAATATATATATATATATATATATATATATATATATATATATATATATTATATGTATATTATATATATTATTATATATTATATAAATATAATATATATATATATATATATATATATAAAATCATATATTTTATTATTATCTAAATATTTATTACATATATTGTTTTATTATTTATTTATATTTTTTAATGATACAAAAGCAGAGCAGAACATGTCAAACAGAATAAAAAAGAATGTATATATGAAATTTAGTATATTATGGGTTTTTTTTTTTTTTCATTATTGTATTATTTCTTGACAAATCTTCATTATTATACAAATTCTAAGAAGAATAAATGCATATAAGAAATCGTAGAGCCTAATATATATATATATATATATATATATATATATATATATATATATATATATAGATATAATATATATATATATAAAATCATTTATTTTATTATTATCTAAATAATTATTACATATATTATTTTATTATTTATTTATATTTTTTAATGATACAAAAGCAGAGCAGAACATGTCAAACAGAATAAAAAAGAATGTATGTATGAAATTTCGTATATTATGGTTGTTTGTTTTTTTTCATTATTGTATTATTTCTTGACAAATCTTCATTATTATACAAATTCTAAGAAGAATAAATGCATATAAGAAATCGTAGAGCCTAATATATATATATATATATATATATATATATATATATATATATATATATAGATATAATATATATATATATAAAATCATTTATTTTATTATTATCTAAATATTTATTACATATATTGTTTTATTATTTATTTATATTTTTTAATGATACAAAAGCAGAGCAGAACATGTCAAACAGAATAAAAAAGAATGTATATATGAAATTTAGTATATTATGGGTTTTTTTTTTTTTTCATTATTGTATTATTTCTTGACAAATCTTCATTATTATACAAATTCTAAGAAGAATAAATGCATATAAGAAATCGTAGAGCCTAATATATATATATATATATATATATATATATATATATATATATATATATATATATAGATATAATATATATATATATAAAATCATTTATTTTATTATTATCTAAATAATTATTACATATATTATTTTATTATTTATTTATATTTTTTAATGATACAAAAGCAGAGCAGAACATGTCAAACAGAATAAAAAAGAATGTATGTATGAAATTTCGTATATTATGGTTGTTTGTTTTTTTTCATTATTGTATTATTTCTTGACAAATCTTCATTATTATACAAATTCTAAGAAGAATAAATGCATATAAGAAATCGTAGAGCCTAAGATATATATATATATATATATATACATATATATATATATATATAATTATTATTATTTTTTGATCACTATGTTTGATGACCTGTCAAACTACTTCCTGCTCCGGTGGCTCGGCGACCTCCGAAGCTTCTGACGTCGTTAAGCCCGCGTCACCCCTCACTGCGCATGCTCAGCTCGTCGGCGGAGAAAGGCGAGGAAAGATGTCGCTCGCGAGGTGGGTCGGCCTTGTTGCTGTTTGTTTGGGATTCAAACGGGTTTTCGGAGACAACCCTACGTCTCCGCTTCGCACGGTCAATGTAAACCCCGAGCCGCTTATTTCCACCTGCTTTTGTCTTTGTTTGCGGTGCCCTGCTAAGCCAGTCGGGGCTAGCGGCGTAAGAACCGGCTAAATGCTAGCGCCAAGGTAGTTAGCTTGGCACGATGGCCTGTTCACATTTTACATTAAGATGGATAAATACATCAATTCATCCCTGTTAGAGCAGCTCAAAACAACAGACAATAATAAAGTAATAACAAGGATGAAATAGTATGAAATTGGCAATACACAATAACCTTATAAATAAATAAAACATCTCACAAGCAATATATTTATTACATTTCACTGCATATATGTATGAAAGTATGTATATGTATGTGATAAAATAAAAATCTTGAATACAATTGCCCTTAAAAAATTGACTCAAAATAGTAAAAATGGCAATGTATAATCAACTAAATATAAATAGGATCTATAGAATAGAAACATTTGGAAATAAAACTAACAAACTATCCAGCTTACGCATCATCAATTCATATTGTCAAAAATCGTAAATTGTGCAAGATTGTGTGTTTGTATTGTCTATATATATATATATATATATATATATATATATATATGGATAGATAAATAAATAATATAAAATACACACACGTGTTCTCTACATACCATGTACCATGCTAGAAATCAAAATTGTTATAACAATATAACTAAGTTATTGCAAAATGAGTCTGCCTGACTCAAGTTTTCAAAAACGTGATGGTTTGTTCATTGAACTGATGGGGAGCTTGAAGAGGGCTTCCATCGACTAGGCCCAACAGTATTGTAATGGAGGGTCATTCTGGGGGTTTTTTTTGTGTGTTTATGCAGCTTTTTACCGGCGCCCACCCAGCTCTCCCAGGACCAGCTGGAGTCCGAGGAGAGAGTCCGTGCCCAGAAGTCCTACTCCACCGCCCTGGTCGCGTCCAGCAGAGACCCACCTCCATATGAGCACAGGAAGAGCTGGGTGCCCCGCACATTGGAGGTAAACAACACTAATATTATCACAATAATAATAATAATAATAATATATAGGTTGTTTCAAGTCCATCCTCTTTTGATCCTTGTTATACCATTCCCCCAGGCTTAAATGTCAGTAAGAAAGATCAATGTTACAGTTGACTTTTATTCATAATAGGATTTGGGAGAAATATGCTGTCGTAGAGCCTAAAATTGAAAACCCAACGGGGCCAGAATTCCCTATTCCCTAATATTTTTCATGATTGAATAATTGGTGGCCGATGTCAGCGAATTATTATGAATAATACTAAAATATGAATTGAGAAATATGAATTTTCTGTTTATCCCCAAAATACTTTTTTTTCTCTACATGAAATAACATAACTTTTTTTTTTTTTTCTGTGAAAACTACTCGCAGAAAATTTGTTCTCCTTAAAGGAAAGCAATCGATTTTTGCCATCACAAACAAATTTTCGAATATTCTGACCCATCCCTAGTTTTCACCACCTAATTATCTTGTGTCTGCGTAGGATTTTGGAGATGGCGGTGCCTTCCCAGAGATCCACGTGGCCCAGTTCCCACAGGAGATGGGTCGGAAGAAGAAGACGTCCAACGCCCTGGCGGTGCAGGTGGACGCGGAGGGGAAGATCAAATACGACGCCATCGCTCGACAGGGACAAGGCAAAGACAAGGTAAACTTACGAAGAAACATCTGCATGTCAGTGGTTCCCAAAATCAGAACGTGTTTAAGTAGCATAAAGCATGTCTGCATAAAAAAGCTTCTGTCTAGAAAAGAGAGAAACAAATAGACAATGTGCTTCTATCTACAGGTTACATTAAAATTAAAGGCTATGGCAGGAACTAAGTGATGGAATGGTTGCTTGTTATCAAACTACCTTTAGTGGTGGACTGCTTTTTAATTTCTTTCTTTGTCAAGGAACCGTTCATATAAAAACTATGAAATGTTACTGTATGCCAAATTAAAATAAGAAATATCACTTGCCAGCCTCTTTTGCAGTGTTCAATGGGCTGGTGGTGCTTAGCAAACGAGAAGCTAAATTTTAATGTGAGGGATTGGTATGCATGAAATTGCAGACAGTATGTTTTCATGAAAATTAGTTGTCTCAGAGAGGTTGAAGAATTTAGAAGCCATTTTAGCAGGGCCTTGTTGTTGGCCTTGAAATAAAATCACCTTTTCTCAAATTCAATTATTGACCACAGTTTGAGAAACACTGCTGTAAATTGCGGGAGGCTTGGTGAAAACAAGCGTACAATTTCTTTGTTCTGTTTTCAGGTCATCTTCAGTAAGTACACAGACCTGCTTCCCAAGGAAGTTCGCAATGACGACGCCCCAGAACTGCAGAGGCCCAATGAGGAGACCGTGAACGAGGTGAGACATGCTGCTGTCTGTGGACATGTTGAGGCTTTAATCTATGAAGGATTCAAGGCTATTTTGTTTGTATTTAGATCTAGTCGTGATATTGGAATATTTAGTCTGGAAAAAGCTCCTTCTCCTAAAGACACGTTATGTACCTTGCCTTGTGTGAGTGTAGTTGAGTCAATTATCTGCATCAAGGATAGGGGTGCAACGGATCACAAAATTCAAGTTTCAGATCGTATCACGGTTTTAAGTCAGGGATCAGATCATTTTTTCGGATCAGCATAAAAAAGGGGGAGACAAATTTGCTTTCCATTTCTTCTGTAAAACACTTAAAGCAAGGAACTTTTGCCCTTTGTCTTAAATTAAAACAACATTCAAGATGTCGAATGTTTAAATAAAATCTCGACTTCATTCCGTTAGACCACTTATCAAGCAGCAAGCAAACTTTTTTTTGCGTTTTTTTAAAATGTTATTTTTCTTCCCATGTCGTCAGCTGACAGAAAAGACCCGTGCTGCCCTGGACAAGCAGGTTTCACAGAAGATCGCTGCCGCCATGCCGGTGAGGGCAGCCGACAAACAGGCCCCCGCACAGTACATCAGGTATAGATATATAATGTGTAATATGATATGTAGTGGCATGTGTAATGACTTCTGCACATACATAAAAGCGATAGATACTTTAGTCATCTCCGGAGAGAAATTGTAGTGTTACACAGCACACATCAATACAATAATAATAAAAACAATATTGTGATTAAAAATTAACAATAAAATAAATAATTGCGCTTTGCTCTTATATGACGGGCGGCGATTCACATTTATACACTACTCACAAAAAGTTAGGGATATTTGGCTTTCGGGTGAAATTTATGGAAAATGTAAAAGGTTGACGCGACAGTGATATTATATCATGAAAGTAGGGAGTAGCATTTAAGTAGAAGCATGCAATGGTGATTTCCTCATCTCAAACAATTTATTGAAACAAAAGCCAACAACAGTGGTGGGTTTACCACAACAAAAATGTCAATGTATCAATAACTTGTCATGTGGCCTTGAGCATCAATTACATTTTGACAACCACGTCTCATGCTGTTCACAAGTCGACTTATTGTCTGCTGAGGCCTGGCACCCCACTCTTCTTGAAGGGCGGCCCTCAGGTCATTGAGGTTCTGGGGAACAGAGTTACGAGCCTCTACACGGCAACTCAGCTGATCCCATAGGTTTTCTATGGGATTCAGGTCTGGAGAAAGTGCAGGCCACTCCATTTGCGGTACCCCAGTCTCCAGCAGCCGTTCCCTAATGATGCGACCTCCATGAGCTGGAGCATTGTCGTCCATGAAGATGAAATGGGGCCTGTGTTGTTCATGCAGAGGCACAATGACTGGATTAATGATGTTATTCAGGTAGTATGGGCTTGTCACTGTACCATTCGCAAAGTGTAGGGCAGTTCTGTATTGACTAGACACACCTGCCCACACTGTAACACCACCACCAGCAAAGGCTCGTCTGGTGACAACAGTGGCTGATGCATAGCGCTCTCCTTGACGTCTCCAACATCGTTGGCAGCCATCATTTCTGCTCAACATGAATCGACTTTCATCAGAGAACAGCACTGAGGCCACTGGTCCCTCGTCCAGCGTAAATGCTCCCTGGTCCATGCAAGACGATGATGCCTGTGCCTGGTGGTGTGGTCAGGTACACTTGCAGGTCGTCTAGCACGTAGACCACGCCAATGCAAATGGTTTCGAATGGGCTGACGTGACACTTGGGTGCCTCTCACCTCCCTTAAATGTGCCTGGAGTTGAGTGGCATTCATCATCCGGTTCCACAGGGCACTGTTCACAATGAAGTAGTCATCAGTGTGGGATGTGGCCAAAGGACGTCCACTTCTATGCCTTTCTGTGACTCTTCCAGTGTCTCTGTATCTCTGTTGCAACCTGCTGATGACACTCTGTGACACTCTAAGCTCAGTGGCCACTTCCCTCTGAGAACATCCTGTTTGAAGCCTCTCAATGGCGAGGTACTGTTGATCAGTTGTTAGGTGTCGTCTTGGTCTCATGATGTCAAAATGTGAACAGCATGATGAAGAGGACTGTTGAAATACCAATTCTAATTGAACCAGGAAATTTATTGGTCGATTCATGGATCAAACACCTGATGTGAATTTTGCCGTTCAGCTCCTTGTGAGAGAACAGCAAGTTGTGCAAAAAGTACTGAAACATTGTACAATTGACATGTGCATTCAAAAGTTTAAAGAAGGTCAAATTAAGTTCACCTGTAAAGATTATAGTGCATTTTATCTTCATCCTGAAATTTCACCAGAAAGCCGAATATCCCTAACTTTTTGTGACTAGTGTACCTAGTTCTTAAATTTGATTGAGTTATTGAGCTTGTTGCCTTTACGGGGAAATTCCTTTTGACAATATAAATATATACGGTATGGCAAATGGCGCAAGAGTGTATTACGTGTGTTCAAATTAATTCATTAATATCCCAAGTATATAAACATAGATTTAATAGAAATGTCAGCGAAAGAAACCTGGATTGTGAATTTAATGGGGACTTAGATTATTTAAAACAATGACACTCATTTTCTTTTCATATGTGACTGTATATGAAAGTGATATCATTAAACACATTTCTTCTTTCCTCAAGATACACTCCTTCTCAGCAAGGCGTGGCTTTTAATTCAGGAGCCAAGCAGCGGGTGATCCGCATGGTGGAGATGCAGAAGGACCCCATGGAGCCGCCGCGTTTCAAGTATGTAAAACCATTACTCACTGGAACCACATATAAAGACATTATTTATAAAATATTTTATAGAGAAACAAGTGAAAGCTTTACAATTTTGAGAGTTGTTTTTTTTTTTTTTTACTGAATTTGAATCTCAATTGACAACTGATTGGTTTGAATTGAAATATTGGTGAAAAGTTTGATTGTGTTGTTATGATTTTATTTTTTCCTTTAAGGATCAATAAGAAGATCCCGCGTGCGCCTCCCTCTCCTCCTGCCCCTGTCATGCATTCTCCAAGCAGGAAGGTTTGTTATTTATTCAACTCTGTATTAAGTAACAAGGCAGCGAAACATGAAGTGCATACATTGATATATATATACTTTCATTTAATATTTGACTAAATCTATCCTCTTTTTTTTTTTTTTTTCCTCGCGAAGATCGTAAATAAGTAGAGCATCCTCAGGTTGAGAAATGTTTATTTTTACTTTTGCTGTACAATCCCAGTTGTTATCATGTAATGGAAAAAAAATTGTATCCGTCAAATTGGACCCGATCAGCCAAGGGAGACTTGACACGTTCTTCCTCTTTGGTTTTTAATAGATGACAGTGAAGGAGCAACAGGAGTGGAAAATCCCTCCCTGTATCTCCAACTGGAAGAACGCTAAGGTATGTACAGCATTAAACCAGAAAATCTGAATTTCATTTTGCTGTGTCTATCTTGTTTTAAATATTATTCCTACTTACAACCAAATCTCCCTGATCAATAATGTGCCCTTTATTTTCTTTTTTTTTCTGGGACTGTTACTGGTTTGGTGGAATAATAAAAAACAAAAATTGCCTTGTGGGGTGTGTCAAATCAGTAAGCAGTTGCAAAACCAAATTAAGCAAAGATGAAAGTGGGGGCTTGAGAAGATTTTTAATTTGGCAAATATGTCAGGAGATTTTCGGATTTGGTTTTATGTTCTTCTAAAGGTTTTAAAAGTAATACTAATTTAGCGCCTCTCATACACAAAATGCATATAAAACTGCTTTACATAAATAAAAGGCAATCAAATTATAACAATAAAAAAAGTTTAATATTACACTAAATTTCTCAGTTTTATACAATTTTACATATTTTCAATGTAACATTTAGTTATTCTTCAGACAAACTGGTTTTTATTTGTGCTCGCATCTGCCTCAATATCTCAGTCTACGTCTGTTGTTGTTTCTTCCAGGGATACACTATTCCTCTGGACAAGCGTCTGGCCGCAGATGGCCGAGGTCTCCAGACGGTTCACATCAACGAGAACTTCGCCAAGCTCGCTGAGGCTCTCTACATCGCCGACAGAAAGGTGCTTCGGCCGTGCACGCTGGATGTGGCCTTGTCCACACGTATATAAAGATATTTATATAATAATAATTATATATAACATATTTTTCCCCCTCCATTAAAAGTGTGTGTGTGTGTGTGTGTGTGTGTGTGTGTGTGTGTGTGTGTGTGCACATATATATCTCCCATCCACACAACAACACAAAAATAATTTAAAACAAGCACGCCCGGGCTAGTAGGGGCGATAATATGTCCTAAAACTTTGTCAAACCCCTCAGCAGAACAAGGGAGCATGCAGCATAGTGACCTTCTTCCTCATATTCAGACACAACATTGTATGGACGCCATTGCTAAAGTTGCAAAGACTTTAAATGGAATCATGGAGAACAACAAGTCGGGCGTCCCTCATAGGTTCCTGATGCAGGTTGAGGTCATAACATCAAGAAGCTCTTACTTTTCCACACGGAAATCATGAAAGGTCTCAATCCTTGAAGGCGTTTTCCAAAAGCTTGATTTTGAGTGACCTAAAACACTGTTTTCATGTGGACGGGAGATCAAATACATTTTCACAAATATCCGTGTAGGGCCAGGGACATATTTCCATGATGACATTTGACCGTTGAAGTGCAAACCTTTCTTTGTGGCTTTCTTCTGTTATCATTAATACACTGCCATTTCTCCCCTTTGTGAGTCGTCAACGGGGCCGACTAAGTTACACAACTACATGATGAATTTCGGGATGGTGTTTCGGAACAGTGTTATTTATTTATATTATTTTTGGTGGCGTTCAGGCCAGGGAGGCGGTGGAGATGCGTGCCCAGGTGGAGAAGAAGATGGCCCAGAAGGAGAAGGAGAAGAAGGAGGAGAAGCTGAGGGAGCTGGCCCAGATGGCCCGAGACCGCAGGGCAGGGATCAAAGGTCACGGCGATAAAGGTCAGTCCCAAATTGCGTGTTTGAGTTTTTTTGAAGGTATAACCACATTAGAAAACTTTTCTTTACAATGAGTCCAAATTAATTGTGTATCCCTGATTTATGCCACGCCAGAATTTCCTCCAGGGATTAATAAAGTACTTTTACGTATTAATATTAGTTGACTGTTTAGTTATACTTATATAAGTATTGATAATAAAGTATTCATAAAAAAAATATGCATTTTATATATATATATATATATATATATATATATACTGTAGATGTTCCCTCATTACTCTACATTTTGTAAACACCCATTGTTCAGGACTGTTTCTACACTCTTCAAATTTTACTAGAAAGTTGAGTAAGCGCCTTGTTAATGGAGCTGGAAACTATGCTTTTACAGTCATCACTAACGGAGCCGACATAATCATTACATAATCACCTGATTATGTCGTTTGAAAATATCCTTAGTTTCTCCAATCGTGTCTCCAGCCTATTTTAATAGGGATTTTAAGCCAATATTAGAAATGTTGGAATGAAAAGGATGTGAATTAGGTGCGTTTCTATACGTTGGGTGAGGAAAATTCACTTTTTAGTTTATATGTTCAAACTTTTATGGCTTGTCTTCCTTGAGGCGGATGTGTGCTATTGTACTATTATAAGCTTACACTAGATTAGATGAACAACTATTATAAAACTGTAAACTACACACAACTAACAAATATGATAAAATGACAAAATAAAGACTTATTCGCAGTTATCTGTATGACAATTAATTTGGCTTGGGCAGAATGACAATTAAATCGGCAATCAATACGCCATTTGACATTAATGACACTTTATTTTTTTTATCTGCCAGTAAAAATCTGAGCATTGAAACAGTGTCCCATGTGCATGCAGTTCACCATGTTCTGAAACTGATCACAGGAGGAGAGAGGGAGTAGAGGCAGAGAGCTGCTCTTGCCCCCTCCGCTCAGAGGTGTTTTGAGCCCCTTTCACACATAGTTCCCAGTAAATTACAGGGATAACCATTCCAGCATTGCTAGTGATTTTCACTATTCACACGTGCAGCTACATTCTGGAACGTTTCCGTCTTACGACTTTTCACAAACGCTATGATAATGCTGGTATAGATGGGGCAAGGGACAGCCCAGCAGAAGTCATCCGTACATATTATATATTTGTATAGAATAATATATTATAGTGGGGCACTTTTATGTTGTATCATTTTGTTGTCCACTTGCATCTATGCCTAGAAAGCTTTTAGATGTTTATATATTCAGTACAACTATTCCATGTAGCTTTTCTGTTGCTGTCAGTGATTTTCGGCATTGTTTCGAACTGAGCAAGTGCAGTTTAAAGGGAAGGGAATCAGGTGCTTGCTCTAAATGCAAATGGATTTTCCCCTTCCACATAAAAAGCTGAAGCACCAACAAAGCGTCTTTAAAAATAAAAGCGCCGCAGCTGCGGCTTGGAGGCAGCTTACACGTTAGCTTTCCCTCTGACTTTATCCCCTCTTCGCCGTCCCCTGGTGTTCTCTCTATCCATCCCCTGTTCTCTATCCGTTCCTCTCCTCTTTGTATTCTCCGGCCGACTATGTTCTGTCTCTTCAGCTCGCAGTCCCCTACTCTCCACACTTCCTTGTTGTCTATTTCTCTTTTCTTGGCTTCTTTCGAAATCCAAGAAATCTTTGCTTCTTTTATGTTGCTTGTTTTCTTTCTTTATTGTCTTTCTTGCTTTTACTTTTTTCTTCTTTACTTCTTTCTTTCTTTACTTATCAACTTAGTCTTTACTACTATTGCTCCTTTCCTTCTTGCTTTACTTTCTGTACCTTTTCTTGGCCTTTACTCTCTTTCCTTTCTTTCTTTCTTGCTTTTATTTCTTAATTTCCCCTTTCTTTCTTTGCTTCATGTCTTTCTGTACTTTCTTTCTGTATTTTGCCTTTACTTTATTTCTAATTTATTTCTTTACTTCTACATCTAATCTTTCTTTCCTGAGTTCTTTTTCTCTTTCTTTGCCTTTAGTTTCCTTATTTCTTTCTTTCTTTACTTTGTCTTTGTTGCTTTTACTTCATGACTCCTTCCTTTCTTTGCCTTCTTTCTTCAATCTTTTTTCTTTTTCTTCGCTTTCTGTCTTTGCTAGTTTTTTCCCTCCACCTCCTCACTCTCTCCTTTGACCCTTTCCTTATTTGCTTTTACTTCTTTCTTTGCTTCTCTCTTTATTTTTCTTTGCCTTCACCGCCAAGTGTATTTTCTTTCTTTGTCTTTCTGTACTACTTTACTTTCTCGTTCTCAGCCTTCCCTTGTTTGTTTTTCTCTCACTCCACCTAATCACTCTCTCCTTTTGCCCTTTCTCATCATCCAACCCACATCACTTTCTTCTTCGTTCCCTCTTTTCAATATCAACCCTCCAGTATCTCCACTTTTCTAACGACAAATTGAAAAGATGTTGAACAAAAAGACAATAAACAAAGTGTGTTTGAGAATATATCAGTTGCCCCCCTCACTTCTGCAGTCCTTCCAGAAAACAGTTAATTCCATCGAAGGGTTCAACTTCCTTTCCCAGTCCTTGTTATTCTTCTTAAATTCTTATCGAGTACACACACACTGGTGTTCACCTTCGTCCATCTGCTTCCTGTTTTCTTTCGTTCATCTCTCCATCTTTCCTTCCATCTTCTTCTCCGTCTCATCTGTCCTCCGTCTCTTCCCCCCCAAAGCAGGTGGAGAGGACACGGAAGTCAGGGAGCGTGACGAGATCCGCCACGACAGAAGGAAAGAGCGGCAGCATGACAGGAACATCTCCAGAGCCGCGCCCGACAAGAGGTGTGTGTGTGTGTGTGTGTGTGTGTGTGTGTGTGTGTGTGTGTGTGTGTGTGTGTGTGTGTGTGTGTGTGTGTGTGTGTGTGTGTGTGTGTGTGTGTGTGTGTGTGTGTGTGTGTGTGTGTGTATAAAGAGTTTTTATGATTGTGGTCTCATGATATTATGTGGGTTAGAGAAAGACAGATGCAAAAATTCCAGCTGTGTTGTGTGAGCAAACCTCATTATCGAGCTTTCTGCTTTAACTCTGGAGGCCTAGCTCTGCTCCGTTGAAGGAAAATTAGACAGAATCTTAATCTTTTTATGACTGCGCCGGATAGAAAACATTTATTTTCAGAGAATTTCTTGAATTTGCACACATTTGCTATCGACCGTTTGAATACTACTGGGGTGGCAGTAGCTCCACAGGTAAATCGGTCAAATGACTACTGGGGGGTCGATGGTTCATCACTCCTCGGCTCCTCCCGCCTAATTTGCGGAGGTGCTTAGAGCAGGACACCTAACCCCTAAGAGCTCCCGAGGAGCTGATCTGCCATCGTTTTATGACTGGGTGAATTTGAAGCATGTAAAGTGCTTTGAGAGGCTAGAAAGCGCTTTATAAATGTTGACCATTTTCCGTTCCCTCTCACCCTCAACTACCAAGCCTCTTATTTCCACCTAAAAACACCTTTTGTAAAATGGCATCCATTTCATCTTCAATTTACAAACATCCTCACCTTTCCCCTGTGTGTATTCCTTGGTGTTTCCAGGTCGAAGCTGCAGAGGGACCAGGACAGAGACATCAGCGAACTCATCGCTCTGGGGATGCCCAACCCCCGCTCCTCCAGTGAGGCACAGTACGATCAGAGGCTGTTCAACCGCAGCACGGTGAGAATACACAAGCATGCACACACATAGAGTGGCTGTTTTAAGCCACATCTCCTATTCTGGTTGTTCTCAACCTTTTTTTTAGTTTTTACCCTTTAGAAATAGAAAAAGCTCAGCTATACTTGTGCCCCTATTCCCTGTGATTGCGTAATATATTTTTTTAATCCTTTGCCATTAATAATATGATACACAACCATAAGCCACAACATTAATACCACTGACCATCTCATTCCAATTGCACCTGCCAAGGGGTGGGAACTTGAATAATACAGGTACATCTCATAAAATTAGAATATCATGAAAAAGTTCAATATTTTTGGTCACTCATTTCAGAAAGTGAAACCCATATATTATATAGATTCATTACACGTAGAGTGAAATATTTAAAGTCTTTATTTCTTGAAATTTTGATGATTGTGGCTGTAGATAATGAAAACCCAAAATTCAGTGTCTCAGAAAATGAGAATATTGTGAAAAAGTACAATATTGGAAAGTCATGGTGTCACACCCTAATCAGTAAATTAACTCCAAACGCCTGCAAAGGTTTCCTGAGCCTTGAAATGGTCTCTCAGTCTGGGTCAGTAGGCAACACAATCATGGGGAAGACTGCTGACTTGACAGATGTCCAGAAGACAGTCATTGACGCTCTCCACAAGGAGGGTAAGCCACAAAAGGTCATTGCTAAAGAAGTAGGTTGTTCACAGAGTGCTGTATCCAAGCATATTCATAGAAAGTTGAGTGGAAGGAAAAAATGTGGTAGGAAAAGGTGCACCAGTAAAAGGGCTTTGAGAGGATTGTCAAGCAAAATCCATTCAAGAATTTGGGGGAGCTTCACAAGGAGTGGACTGAGGCTGGAGTCAGCGCATCCAGAGCCACAACGCACAGACGAATCCTAGGCACGGGCTACAAATGTCGCATTCCTTGTGTCAAGCCACTCCTGAACCAGAGACAATGTCAGAAGCATCTTACCTGGGCTGTGGAGAAAATGAACTGGACTGTTGCGCAGTGGTCCGAAGTCCTCTTTTCAGATGAAAGTAAATTTTGCCTGTAATTTGGAAATCAAGGTCCCAGAGTCTGGAGGAAAAGTGGAGAGGCACAGAATCCACATTGCTTGAAGTCCAGTGTGAAGTTTCCACAGTCAGTGATGATTTGGGCTGCCATGTCATCTGCTGGTGTCGGTCCACTGTGTTTTCTGAAGTCCACAGTCAACACAGCCATCTACCAGGACATTTTAGAGCACTTCATGCTTCCTTCTGCTGACAAGCTTTATGGAGATGCTGATTTCATTTTCCAGCAGGACTTGGCAGCTGCTCACACTGCCAAAGGTACCAAAAGCTGGTTCAATGACCATGGTGTTACTGTGTTTGATTGGCCAGCAAACTCGCCTGATCTGAACCCCATAGAGAATCTATGGGGTTCAGGTATTGTCAAGAGGAAGATGAGAGACACCAGACCGAACAATGCAGATGACCTGAAGGCTGCTATCAAAGCAACCTGGGCTTCCATTATACCTGAGCAGTGCCACAGGCTGATCACCTCCATGCCACGCCGTACTGATGCAGTAATTCATGCAAAAGGAGGCCCAACTAAGTATTGAGTGCATAGAAATGAACATACTTTTCAGAAGCTTGACATTTCTGTTTAAAATATCCTTTTCTTATTGATCTTATGTAATATTCAAATTTTCTGAGACACAGAATTTTGGGTTTTCATTATCTATAGCCACAATCATCAAAATTTCAAGAAATAAAGGCTTGAAATATTTCACTCTGTGTAAGGAATCTATATAATATGGGTTTCACTTTCTGAAATGAGTGACAAAAAATATTGAACTTTTTCATGGTATTCTAATTTTATGAAATGTACCTGTAGCCACTTTGACAAGGGCCAAATTGTGATGGCTAGACGACTGGGTCAGAGCATCTCCGAAACGACAGGTCTTGTGGGGTGTTCCCGGTATGCAGTGGTTAGTACCGACCAAAAGTGGTCCAAGGAAGGACAACCAGTGCTTGATGTTCGAGAGGAGCAAAATCTAGCCCGTCTGGTTCAATCCTACAATAGAACTACTGAAGCACATATTGCTGAAAAGCGGTGTGGTGCGAAATGCAGACCGGTCAGAGTGCCCATGCTGACCCCTGTCCACCGCCTAAAGCACCTACCTAAAATGGGCACTTGAGCGTCAGAATTGGAAAATGGAGCAATGGAAGAAGGTGAACTGGTCTGATGAATCACGTTTGTATCATGCGGATGGCCAGGTGTGTGTTGTATACCTGGTGAAGAGACGGCACCGGGATGCATTATGGGAAGAAGGCAAGCCCGCCAAGGCAGCGTGATGCTCTGGGAAACCTTGGGTCCTGGCATTCATGTGGATGTTACTTTGACACGTACCTAAACATTGTAACAGACCAAGTTCACCCCTTCATGGCAACGGTATTTAGGCTTGGGTGATATCCAAAATTTTATATTGCAATGCAATCCCGGCCAAATATCACAATACCCGATATTATCATCATTGTTGAAGGGAGTGGAGTGATTGATAGAGTGGTCCCTTTACGCACAGTTGCGCTTTGTGCTTTTTTGGTTTCATTCAATTACAACAAATACATCTACAATAAAAACTTTGTTTTCTGTGGGCAAACGGTGAAACGTTTTGACGGACACCTTCAGAGGTCTTGTGGAGGCCATGTCTCGACGTGTCAGAGTGGTTTTGGCAGCACGGGGGCTACCTACATATTATGCAGGTGGTTTTAATGTTGTGGCTGATCTGTGTATATCAATAATACATAAAGAAATGGAACATAACATTTCTTGGATAGTAATATATAAAGAATTATAACATTATGAAGAACATGCTAATCCATGGTTTCTTTCAGCTCTGTCATACTACATGATTATTATGGATGACTGTATTCATTTGAGCTAATTGTGATAATTTTGTCAAATCCTCACATTCCACAATATTTTTTTCCAACCAAACTTCATGGGAATTTTTTATCCAATGGTAGAAATATAAAAAAAAAAAATTTCATCAGTTTATTTGAGGCAGATTAACTTGTCTACACAAAATGTTATGTTCCAATATTCATGACATTTCTGCCTAAGGTGGATGTGTAATTATTGCACTGTAACAGCGGCATAAAATTAACATAAAAAGACAATGAAATAGTTAATTTGCAATTATTTGTATGACAATTAATCCCCAACTAAAATTACATGATCATGAAAGCTCTTGTCACATCATAACAAATACAAATTCAACTCTTCTCACTCAAAAAAATATATATCTATATACACACACACACACACACTTATCTATTTATATTTATGTTTCCTTTTAGCTTTTGTGGATGTAAAAAAAAATATACACCAAAAAATACTTTTTTTTTTTATTTGGGACTGCACAGAAACTGGTATCTGGTGAAAGCATTAGATGCTTTTTTAAATTAAAATTTTTATAAACATTTCTGAACAGTTTGTTTTCCTTCAAATAGAATGCTGGTGTCACTATAAACTCAGCGCTAGTGCCCTCCCTGCCCCGGGCACTCGAACAAGACGCTTTAGTGTATCCACTGAAAGTCTAACCAATTTAAAACGTTGACCCCATTTGCTGCAGACCTTTCAAAGGGCGGCCAATGAATTTACAGTGTGTGACTTGGCGGGAGATAGAATCTGATTGAATTGAAGGAGAAACCTCTTTGCCACAACATTAAAGTCACACTGCAGCCGGGTAAAAAGAAAAGGGCCACACATTGTCTTTATTCTCCCATTCTTCTGAATTTATTGCCTATCTGCTAGATTGCTTTTCATAATTGGATAGATACTTTATTCATACCCTGGGGGAAATTTCTGTGTTAAGCTGCTGATGTAAAAAAGAGGCAATAATTCATTGAATAAGTAAAGGGAAAAAATTGAGGAATTATATCCATTAATAAGAATATATACTAAACAAAAATAATCTAAAGAAACAGTCATTTTGCACTATACATTCAATTTAAAAATAGGGGAACAATTACAATAAACAATATGATTAAAAAAAAAAAAAAGGTTCAAAGGTTGTATGGAGGTTCCCATTGGGGGGGGATTTCGAGCAAACAAGGGGCTTCCTTTCTTAACTAACTTATACCTCCAAAAAACGGTTTATCTAATTGTGTCCGCAAGCCAAAGTAGGAACCATAGATGGATGGAGCAGTTGGAGATTCGCTGAGGAATTCTGGTGTTTTCAGCCTTTTTGAGACCCTTCTTCAAACCTAAACACATTTTTAGGACGTTTTCATCTTCTCGCGTTCCTGGTAAAGTCTATTTTAGACTGAACTCAAACCTGTCTTCTGGAAAACACATCAAGGCTAGATATGCACATGTACCCTCATAGGAGCGTCTGCTGAGAAGTAGACGCTTTTGGGGATAGAGGATGCCCTTTTAACCTCTGTTTTGTTTCCTTTTCACTCACGTTTCCCTCTTCCTCTTCTCTCCAGGGTATGGACAGTGGTTTTGCGGGCGGCGAGGATGAGACGTACAATGTGTACGACCAGCCGTTCCGTGTAGGCAGAGACATGGCCCAGAACATCTACCGTCCCAGCAAGAACATCGACAAGGACGCCTACGCTGACGACTTTGACACGCTCATACAGAACAACAGGTCCTGCTGGATCATAAGTGTTTGTTTATTACAAGCTTTTTGTTTATTTACACTTTCTATTGAAAGTTATTTATATTTCCTCATGTATTTAAGGATAATTCAGTCGGGAGGGGGGGGTGGGCAGCAAATGAGTTAAATTCTTCTGAATCAAAGTCATCATTTCGGATGTTGTAATACCCAAAGCCTATAATAAGAGAGATGATTTGTCCATCAATCATTCTTAAATTTCATGAAAAATGTATGTTCAAAAGGTCATTAAAAGTATTAGTAATTGGAGTTAGTCCTTAGCTGCCCATTGCTCCTAAATAATTAAGAAGGGTCAAATGCAGATGACTAAGTAGTTTTTCCGAAATCCACGCCATTAATATGTATTTTCCCTTTTTAAGGCAATTTTTCTTCTAGTAAATCTTCTTCAAATTAAGGATGAAAATTTAAAGGAATTTCCTTAATTGAGAGTTTTCAACCTTAACAAACAATCGTTGATTAATTAATAAAACAAAAGCTGAAGACGTCACCAGGGGGTGGTGCCAGGTCCCCGTGGGGACCTACGCGATGTCGCGCACCTCCAAGAGTTGTCCCTTGGCGCGGGGAGCATTTATCCTCATTTCATTTCATTTCAAAATGGAGACGTTCGAGGCAAGACTCACTGAGCTGGTTCGGGCTTACAGGAATATTTACGACACGTCTTTGCACTGGTTAAATCCTTGAACTTTTTGCCGTCCTCCACGACTGAATGAGCTGGATGTTACGTAGCAGATAGTCTGGTGCAGGTACATTGAGACGCTAATAAATAATATTAATTAACATTACAAAAATTCTTATATATAATAACACACGCGTTATAATTTAGTTTAATATATTTTATTGGAGTTATCACCATAGCAACATATCGCTTGTTAGGTTTTGCTGTCGTACCTTTCCCTCGCACTGGGTTTTTGTCCTGACCTCCGTGCCGTCATCCCGTTGCCATCTACCATGTTCCATCTGAACGGTGCATTAGTTGTTGAGCAGCCACAAGAAGCTTCACTCTACTACCTGCAGCTGTGTTTGTTGTTTGTCATTCTTCCTGAAGCCTCCATCAACTTCTACCACTACTTCCCGCTCCACTTAGCTTTTCTTTTTTTATCGACTGCCCCCTGTCGTTCTGGTGAGTACTACTACTGCTCCCTGACTGGGGTTTGTTTTGTTTTTTTTCCTCAAAGCCCTGCGCCGCACAAAGACTCCCGTTGATACAATGACAAGACCGCCGATTGTTCAGTTCTTATTAGATTAAATTCTAATTAGCAATTCATTGATAGTCGATTCATTGTTAAAATCCCTACTTCAAATGCATTACATTTTCCCTCAGCTCATCAAAAACACCCCTTTTTTCATTTAAATTCACTAGCCCCTATTTTGAGCAGCATTTAAAACCCCCCCCTTTTAACAAAATTTTTATCAAAGAATATTTGCAATGGATGTTTACCATCTGCTTTGGGTCGGAACTTAAAAAAAAGAAAACATCAAGCTATGGATGTATGTGGCCCTCTTGTCATCGATACAGATCTTTCTCCTTCTCCCCTGTGTTGCTCATTTTTGACAGTACCGCTCTGTCTCCACTGCCAGTGTGTTTACATGTGCTACCTGCCGACGAGGAAGTGGGAAGAGCTTCTTTTTATATCGACAAAAGTAATTGTCGAGAGGTGAAAGGTCAACTTAAATCGTCCGACTTGATTGGCTTTTTGTTGCCACCTGCCTAATGCTTCTATTCATGAACAAATCTGTGAAAGAGGTTATCAAAATTGTCAAGCTTATTTTATTTCGACATTGGGGGAAAAAATGTAGCGGTAATTATTGTTGTCGTTTTATCGCCCAGCACTAACTGACACATCTATGTACACAAAGTTAACATGGAGTAGCACTGTGCTAACTGGTGATCAGTGAGCCTTATATGTCAGTTATTCTGCAGTAGGTACAAGTAACAGTACTGTGGCATTACTATTAAAATGTGCGTGGATATACAAAAGACAAAAAAAACAAAGGTTCTGAATATGTGATTTTTATATCCCCACTCTGCCCTCTTCCGCCTTCCCAGGTTTGTCCCCGACAGGGAATTTTCAGGAGCCGACCACGGGCAGCGGCGCGAGGGCCCCGTGCAGTTTGAGGAGGACCCTTTCGGCCTGGACAAGTTCTTGGAGGAGGCCAAGCAGCACGGCGGCTCCAAGAGACCTTCCACCAGCGGCCGCTCCAAGGATGACTACCACGACAAGAAGCGCCGCAAGGAGTGAGAGGCCACGCCCCGCTACACCCCAGAGGGGTGAGAGGTTCTGTCCATCTGAACTGAAGCATTCGTCGTTTTATTATTTTACTTTTTGGGGGTTTTCTCTCCTCCTTTGAAAGGGATGGATGGTATCTGGTTGCTATGACGACCTTTGTTTCCGAAAAAGGCGTCAAATATCTGCAGTGGGTGTGAGCAGTTCCCCATTCTGTAATTGATGTAACTTAAGATGAGTGGCTGTTTGGTCCAATGCAAGTCGTCTGACATTGAGATTTGAATGTTCTGATAAATATAGGTGAATACAAACCATACCCAACCTGGCAGGGAGTGTGAATTCTTCAATTTTCTAGCACATCACCGGCAGCGTCATCCTGTTCCTATTGTCTTATTTTGTGACGTAGCTTTCTACAACCTTGTTATTTGATTTGTGCCCATATTTAGCGCCCGCCCATTTTTATTTTTTTTGTGTGTGTATAGCATTCCTGTTAACCAAGTAAGTTTCTTTTCTCCCCTTTTGGATACATACATTGGATCTGCGCTTGGTTCTAAATCTGATTATGAACATTTAAAATCGTACTTTTCTTGTACAGTACAAACCGATGAAATAAATTTTGTACGACTGAGAAATGTGTCTGTATCAGATTTGTTGTGATTGCAGCCGATGGCAATGTAACTGTTATTTAATACAGGGTCCTTGAAGTGAAATGTTGAATTTGTCCTCGGAAATTTTAGTACTGGAATACCTTGAAAAAAGCCTTTGTGCCAAAGTGCTTGAAAATTCCTTTAATATTGATCACTTTGTGACCATGGAAAAGCTGTGATATTCCCTCTGGTTTTGTTATTGAAATCGTAACGTAATAAACATTTCCTTGAATCTTTTTAGATTACTCCAGGGAAATGTAAATTTAATCCAGCATGGTTGGAAATAGACTTAGAATAGTAGATGATAATGAGATTAATAGTGGATATATACTGTAAATAATAGTTATATAACTAATATAAAGTCTGAGTAGATTCAATTATATTATTTTAATTAATAAAGATCTCATAGAAGATTTATTATATTTGGTTGTGTGCTTGAATTAAAGAATCTTTAAATGATCATATTGTGCTTAAAAAAAGTACTTGAAAGTCCTGGAATTTCATTTTGGAAGGCCAGAACGACCCCTGTTAAATACTTAAATCTGAATCAGTGTGTGCGTCTCTCACTGCCCTCCAGGCCTCTCCATTCTAATCACTTCCCAAAGTAATATGTTCCGTTTACACAGACGATTAAAAAGCCAAGATGAGCTTGGAAAAACCATCAATTACGCAGCATTAATAAGTGTCTTTTTTTTCTTTCACCCGAAAATGGGCTGTGAGATTCATGTTATGATTAGAACAAAACTGATTACATTAATTACAGTTAATTTACTTTCATGTATTCAGTTTCTCCCGCTCCCCCAGTTCTTCCAAACTAATCAGCATGGGTTTTTACATACCTCGACAGAATTGGAGATGCATGACGCCACTGCTCGCTACGAGTAGTTACTACCGGTACATACTACCAGTACTGTAGTTATTACGAGGTGTTGTTTTAGTGATGGCGTCCCACATTAGTTCATGCCGGCTGAACATGACTTCATTTTTTTATTGCTTTGGCAATGTCGTTGTTTTGGCAGCATTAACGCTCAAAATGGAAGTTGCACTTGTAGTGAAATGGCATAACAAGGATAATTATCTGAATCATATTCCATTCCATTATATATATGGAATACTTTATCGGAAATTTTACATTATATATGCGATATTATACATGAAATATTCTATTCCATATATAATATTCCATATTTCATTTTTTGGCTTCAGCAGTGGGTAAGCTTTAAATAAAAAATGATTATAAAACAATAATGTTATCAGCCAGTCCTGCGCCTACTTTTGATTCAGAGTCTCCAACAATTAAAAACAAACTACATGATTCTTACCAGGTCCTTGAGGTACTGGAAAAGCCCTTGAAACAAAATGTGATCATTGAAAACCTGTGATATTCCCACTGGTTTTGTTATTCAGATCATACCATAATACAAACATTTCCAGCATCGCTTTTACAACAGATTTTGCCAGCAAAATGTAAATTTTGTTCGGCATGGTTGGAAATCGATACTTATAATAATAGATGACAACGAGATTTTATAATATACCATACACTCACTGAACACTTTATTAGAAACACCTACTTATTCATGCCATTATCTAATCAGCCAATTGTGTGGCAGCAGTACAATGCGTAAGATCATGTAGATATGGGTCAGCAGCTGGTGTGTTGGTGCCAGAAGGGCTGGTTTGATTATTTCTGTCACTGCTGATCTCCTGGGATTTTAATGCACAACAGTCTCTCGAGTTTACTCAGAATGATGAGGAAAAACAAAAAACGTCCAGTGAGTGGCAGTTCTGCGGACGGAAACGTCTTATTGATGAGAGATGTCAACGAAAGAATGGCCGGCTTGGTTGGTAACTCAGATTATCTGTACAACTGTGGTGAGAAGAAAACTATCTCAGAATGCACAACACCTGGAACCTTGAGAGGGATGAACTACAACAGCAGGAGACCACGTCAGCTTCCACTTCCGTCAAGAACAGAAAGCTGAAGCTGCAGTGGGCACAGGCTCACCAAAACTGGACGGTCAAAGACTGGAAAAACTTAGCCTGGTCTGATGAATCTCCCTCTCTGCTGAGGCACACATACTATAGCACGGTCAGAATTTGACACCAACAGCATGAATCCATGAACCCAACCTGCCTTGTGTCAAGAGTCCAGGCTGGTGGCGGTGGTGTAATGGTGTGGGGAATTTAACGTTAATAGCATTCAATCATCACTTAAATGCCACAGCCTATTTGAGTGTTGTTGCTCACCATGTGCATCCCTTCATGACCACAATTGACCATCCTCTTATACCTACTTCCAGCATCATAATGCTCCATGTCACAAAGCAAAAGTTGTCTTAAACTGGTTTCATGAACATGACAATGAGTTCATTGTGCTTCAGTTTCCTTCCAAGTCACTGGATCTGGATCCCATAGAACACCTTTGGGATGTAATACAACGAGAGATTTACAGCATGAATGTGCAGCTGACAAATCTGCTGGAATAGTGTGATGAATCCATGCCAAGAAGAATTGAGGCTGTTTTGAGAGCAAAGAGAAGCCACACCATAAATAATCTATAGAAAACTATTCAATTCAATGAATAATTGCTTAAGTTATTGTCATATACAGATATGCAATGACGATTGCTGGTAACATGTACTGTACGTTGATTCTGTCCAATATCAAGCCTCTAGGCACGACATCTCTGAACGTCAGGACTGACCACCTGGCTGAGCACTTCTGCAAGCCAAGGTAGCAGTCATGCCTTTCAAATATAAAAGCAGCACTAAGAAAAGAAAAGAGAGAAAAGCACAGGAGGAGAAGGTTGCAAAGCTCCCTAATTTAGATTTCTTTGGCTTTTTTATAAACAGTGCCCAGCCCATGGACGACCCCGTCCTGGCAGCAATGCAGCAGTCGGGCTGGCATCAACATCACAGCCCCCAGCTGGGGCCCATCATAATAGCGTGCACTAGGGCCCTTCATAATAGCGTGCACTGGGGCCCGTCATAATAGTGTGCACTAGGGCCCGTCATAATAGCGTGCACTATGGCCCATCATAATAGTTTGCACTAGGGCCCGGCATAATAGCGCGCACTGGGGCCTATCATAATAGCGCACAATGGGGCCGTCATAATAGTGTGCACTAGGACCCGTCATAATAGCGTGCACTAGGGCCCATCATAATAGCATGCACTGGGGCCCGCCATAATAGCGTGCACTGGAGCCGGTCATAATAGTGTGCACTAGGACCCATCATAAATGCGTGCACTATGGCCTGTCATAATAGCGCGCACTGGGGCCCATCATAATAGCGTGCAATGGGGCCCGTCATAAAAGCGTGCACTAGGACCCGTCATAATAGCGGGACCTGTTGTAATAGCGTGCACTGGGGCCCTTCATAATAACGTGCAATAGGGTCTCTCATAATAGCATGCACTAGGGCCCGTCATAATAGCGTGCTCTGGGGCCCATCGTAATAGCGTGCACTGGGGCCTTTCATAATGGCGTACACTGGGGCCCGTTTTAATAACGTGCACTGGGGCCCATTTTAATAGCATGCACTGGGGCCCCTCCGAACTACCTTACGCCACTGTATACGGCTCCTCAACTTTGCTCCAGGAGGAAATAAACGGGAGAAATACTGTAATGAAAGTTCTTATTAAATCGCCGTGGCACTTTAATCCTGCTCCTTCTTTACACTTGAAGGAGGGCACCATATTACATTTTGTTTGTTTGTTTGTTTGTTTGTTTGTTTGTTTGGGAGCATTTCCCTCTTCCTCCCCAGGGCAGCTGCGGAGCAATAAAAAGGAGGTTATGGATGAACCTATGGACTAACTAACTAACTGATGTTATCACGCTCCGCTTTCAGATTTGTTTTCGCTTTGGTTTGTTTCACACTTGTTTTGTTGGAAAACAGAAGCTCCTCCACCCACACGGCTGCTGCTCCTTCCTGTGGTGCAGAGACGGACCGCGGCTCGATCCAACTCCCTGTTTTACATGGATGTTCCCCTGATTTGAAGAAGATTTACCCATATTTCACTTATTATGACTGGTTCAAGGGGGTTTATGGTGATGTGTTATACTTAAAGATGCTTTAATACTTACAGAAAGAAATTATTCCGATTTTTTGAATTCCATTTTATTTGAGTTGAATGTTTAATTTTGGATTAAAAAAAAAAATGTAACACCATAGTTGATCTTGATATTGGCTACTCTCACTGGTGGAAGAAATACATTTTATGTACAAAAACCTTGACACAAAATGATTCCAGCGAGACATGAAATACCTTTAAGTATTTCCACTTAAGTAAATGTGCATAAGTACTTGCTCTTAAATTGACATAAAAGTACTGACATATCCAGAATGCCCTAAAAAAAAAGTCTGTAATACAAGATAAAGTTCCTACTGTCGCTTTTCCCTGCATATCCTGATTAAAATTCACAAAAAGTATATACAGTATAAACTGTACTGTATATACTGTAAAGACTGTGTCATAGTCATTTACACGAGTATTGATGAGAAATCCTGAGTCAGCAGTTTGATAGATGCAGTCCCTGATTAAAAATAAATAAAAACCTAGTGATGCGCAATAAAAAGAACTTGACTAAATAGTATTGACATTGGTTTTGAAATGTGATGCAGAAAAAGTCGAAAGTCTCCCAAACTTAATATACTCAAGTCGGTACAGATACTTGAACAATGTACTTAAGCACAGTAACAATGTACTTAAATGAGTGACTTGTTGCTACCCGCCACTGAATATGCTTGGTTATAATGTAAATATATTCCATTAATCTACATTTTCTGTGAATCGGAAGTTGGGAAAAGTCAAAGTTGCAACACTCTCCAGCGGCTCCGCCCAGATCAGTTTTCCTCCTGTCAGTCCATCGCCGTTCTTCCCCATTAGTTACTCATTTTTCCACTATTTAGGCTCTCGCAAAAAATAACTCACTCATCATTTATTGGAGTGAGTGTGGACAGACTCTACTACCCACTGGAAAATGCTCTGGTCTGTCATTCTGAATCCGGGAGAGGGGAGAGTGGGATTTGTCCTCCCCCACCCTCTGCGGATAATCCATTATGGGTGGGTGGGGAAGGTTTAGACAGGCGGAACCATCTCTAATGGTTGTGTCAGTCAGACAACCCAACCCCCACCCTCCCACCAGTGGCGGGGTCCAGCCAAGCATGGCGGGAGTGCACGCTGACAGCCGTGAGATTTTTTTTTTTCTGCTGTGCATCACGTCCAGATTGATTGACGCCCGAGCCAATGTCTTCATTTTTGGGAAGGGAAGCGAGGCCAGAGTGCACCTTGAACGATAGTGTCTGCAAATGGGCTTTTTCTCCAACTTTGTGCTGTTGTTTAGTAAGAGCTCGCCAGGTATGCCCCGAAAACTGATAACATTCGACTGAAACTAAATTCGATGATGGACATTGGCTCACATTGTGTTGCAAGATCAAAATTGCAGGGATGTAGTAATTCATCTGATTGATCAGTTCCCGCCAGAATAGCAGCTCTGTCTTCATCTGAACAAGCTTCACACCGAAGTGAGAACTATTCTAGTGATGAAAAGTTTGACTCTTTTTTGAGATACGGTTCTTGGCGAGTCACTCGGTAGAGAGAGTCGTTCGATTTTTCCGAATCTTTGTTCATTTGATTTGGTCGGTGAATGAATGCACAGTGAATGAGAGTCAGAAGAGTCGGTTTGATTTACGATTGGAATTCTCACTGAATCATTCAATTACGTCAAAATGATGTATTTCTTTGAAATGCATGTGAACGAAGTAGGTCAATCACTCAATATGAGTTGTGTCAAATGCCTAGACCTTTTCTTAGCCTTGACTTTAATTTAGTCCAAAGTTCAACTCAATCGGGCACTTTTTTGCTCATGAGATTTGTTCGCTATGAACGGATTGTATGCGAGTCTTGCATCATTTACTATTAGTAAACCGTAATAATAATAATAATAATAATAATAATAATAATAATAATAATAAGCCCAGATAGACATGTTTCGGACATGTTCAGTGGTTAACAGGATAGTGGTGTAGTGGCAGTGGAAACACTGGTTCAGGATGTTTATGGTTATACTCCAGCTGATTATTATTCATGGAAGATTCTGTGTTTAATTTATTATACAACAGTGAGAACACAACACTATTTAATTTCCCCTCTGCATTCCCCCAGTTCCCCAGCCTTGTTATTTCTGACACTCCCATTCATTTATATACATTTCAATCTCAAAATGTACGCTATGATTGATTGTTGAAATAATCTTTGCTCATGCGATTGTCCAAGAATGATCAATTGATCAATGATCCTCTTGGACTAGATTTGACCGGAACAGACCAGCTGCTGGGTACTTGATTTGCAGCTCATTCAGTTTTGTGCATGAGTGGAATTCTAAGCTTTGCGTACTCCTAATACAAACTCATTTAGAAGGGTTACTTGAGTGTTATGCTGATTTCATCATTTGTTATCTAAAACATTAGGAGCTAGTGGAGTATGACAAATGGCGGCTTGCTGCCGGCTCTAATAGGTTGTCTACGGGATAGAGGGGGTGATTGATTCTCCTGATGATTTCATTAGATGACATCAAGGCAGGGAAATTGCAACAGAGACCGGAGGATGCCTCTTGCGTGAATGGGAAATGATCTTCCATTTAAATCTGACGTAGTGTAAATGACAGACGCTCATTTGCGATCGGCCTCTGCCTAAGCATTGTCCCAGCCTGACGTTGCCGTCTTTTCACCGGACTCTTGACAAAAAATGAATAAACTCTGCCACAAGTGGAAGTGTCCTCACATATCACAAGGTAACACTTAAATGTGCAGTGTGTATAATTTTGGGCCATCTAGCAGTGAGGTTGCAGATCGCAACCAACTGAATTGAAAATGCGAAAGACAAACTCGAGAGCCAGTGTTTGGTTTGTCTGTTCTGGGCTACAGTAGAAGAAACATGGCGGTGCAACATGGCAGCCTCGGCGAAGCGTACCCGAAAACGCGGTTCTTATTTTCATGGGATTATACACTAATTAAAACTAGGGCTGAACGATTTGGGAAAATAATCAAATTGCGATTTCTTGACCAATATTGCAAGTAATTCCTTAGCCTTAACCCTATCTTCTGTATTATTCACTGAACACAAGCAATAAATTATTCTATAGTCTGACCAACACAACACTGAAAACAGTCAGCATATAAACTGCTCTTCCCTGTCGGCCAGGCCTACGTGTTATGATGAAATGAGATGAATTGATGCATGAATTGATATGAATAACATATCTTTATTTAACTATTGAATTGTAAAAAGAAAAACCTTCAATCACAGCATAATATTGACTAATTGATTTAACTTCAAGCCTTGTAATTGTTAAAAATTAACATTCAAAAAATATGCAGTGTTTCAGCAGAAATTAACATCTTTTTTATAAAAGTGTTGCGTGCATGCATCCAATGTGCTCAGGTTCAGCTTTATGCTCATTAAATAAAAAAAAAGGTTAAAAAAAGATAAAAAAAACAGACACATTATTCTGGAAGAGGCTCCATCCGGACTCTACAAGTGTCCTGGGCTCTGCCAGCAGCACACGCCCTGCACATTGCACCGTGGCCCGGGTCGGAGCACCGGGTCTCACCAGGGGGCAGCACGGATGGTTAAAACAATGGAGGAGTACGGAGAAAGTGTCCCCATCACGCAAGGTTTTGTTCCATACGCATTTTTTTCGTTCCATTGGGAGATGTAAATTAAAATTAAAATCACAGTATTCTGGCACGCGCATCATCGGTTCCATCAGGGAGGGAGGCAAGTGCGCAAAATGTGCCCCGATAGCTCCCCTTCCACGCCTCGCCCTCCCCCGCTGGATGGCAAGCTAGGGGGCCTATCTTTCCTATAGGAAGAGCCAGCCCTGGACAACCCCATTGGTTAGAGTGTGTGACAAAATAAACAAAATAAACTTTTTTTTTATTCGCAGGGTTTACAATTAAAAAATTATGTTCTGTTAAATTGCGATGTCGGTTGGAATTCTATTAATTGTTCAGCCCTTAATAAAACATACATATGAATATTATATTCCATTTCTGCCAAGTCCGTTCTGTAAATTCTACACACTGCACCTTTAATGCATGTTCACATGCCTAAAAATTTAGAGGAGTTTGATAATGAAATTGTATTATAACAACTTTTTTCTTTGTTAGTGATTGCACAACTGCAAAGTCGTTGACGGTGCCTCACAAAGTAATTAAGATGATTTCCACTGACTGACTGGCATATATTTACCTCTTCCATGATATCTGTGGCAGCCTTCAAGGTAATCCTCAACGGGGCAAGGCTGGACAAAGCCATTCATCACTGCAATACGGAGGTCTGCTCTCTCTGGGATGTAGAACCCCAACTGTTTTGGCAAGAGAATCGGAATCCCAGTCCAATCCCTTGTACCCATTAGGGTGCAAGACAGATACATCTGGCTGCTTTAGATGGAGGAACATCAAGGTCCTCGGGACACTGGCAGACCCATTGGATGGATACAGGGCAAACAATGGCAACCCTCCTGCAAGGATGAAGCTGAGAAAGTAGTGGTACGAGGGTTCCTGCCAAGACATCTCTTGGTATGAGGTTGGAGGTCTTGGTATGAGTATGAGGGTTGACCTTGTTTGGTAGCTTCAGTTTCAATGGAGGTCACCAATGGTGTTCTCCTCCACTGCCAGTGCAGTACTCTCCATTGACCTTTCCACGTCTTTAACCTCTGTTAACCCTAACCCTAAACCTGCTTTGCACAAGGATATTGGCTGGAAGACCGCGTTGTCCCAAGTAGAGGGAGCTTCATCACCACATCAGCCACACAGCTTCTCAAGGACCAAGGAGTCGGACATGTTCATCTGAAGATGACTACGGAGGAGTTGGCAGAAAAGGCTATTTTCGAGTTTTGGCTCAGGAGGAAGATTGGAAGTTTGGACATGCGGAGATCCCACAAGTCTTGAAAACACCAGGAGATGTACTGGGTTAAGAAGCCAGACATCGATTGGTGCATCCTGGCTGATGACCCACCATTTGGACCCTACGGGCACCGTTGGAGAGGATGGAGGTCAGGTTGTAGTACCAAGAAGGCAGCAACATCGAAATGAATTTGTTGTATATATATAATTGTATAAACCCTTAAATGAATGTCATTACTAACGACATAGAACTCATTCCTTGCTTTTAAGTCAATTACAAATTCATCATTGTCAACTAATTAATCATTACACAATAGTTTGTTAAGGAGCCATGAACAGATGCTCGGCTAAAGTATTACACAAATTAGTCGGTGGGATTAACAATGTCTTCATCTGATCCAAATGTATTGCAATTATTACTGGGGCTGTGTGTTGTGCCAGCATCAATCAGAGCCGATTCTCTTTCTTCTTTCCCCTGCCTCTGATCCTATTAAAGCCAGATCCTTATCTCCTTTATCACGTCCAACGTAGATGTGAGTTTAACTGGCTCTTGGTGCATTGGAAAGGGCTCACTGCACTGATTGTCAATTATTATACAACCAAGGTTATAACCTTGGAAAAGGGGATAAGGCCAGCACTGAAAGTTAATCACAATGTTATGGTTAGATAGTGGCAACAGTGTCCGTTTTTATTTTAAGAGATGGTTCAGTCTAGGAACATTGGGCTGCAGGCCATTATCATCAGTCATTGAAACAGCCAGTTTACCCTCTAATGCAATAAGGAACTAGAGTTGAGCAAGTTTATCTCTATGGTTATTGCAAATGACTGTACAAGAATATGGTACTGTAACACTGTAATCATATTTTATTGTTTTATTGTAAATGAGCCCAAATTTTGGGGCAGTGTCTTAACTGAAAATGGAATGGGAAGGGAGTGTAAAAGGAAAACCTAAAATATTAATCTGTGATTTGTCATTTAAATTACATTTTTTATCAAATATCGTTTCCTTGTTACGGTGTTAAATGTCATGATATAATATTGTGGCCACACTGATCGAGCACCAACCCCTGGTGGTGCAAGAGAGGAGGATTGCGTTTTCAACATGTGTGGCTCGACGGCGCCATCTAGGAGGAAGTTAAGAAAATTCCCTGTAAATTCATGCATATTGTGTCCCACAATGCCATGTGAAGATTCACTGTAGATAAGAGTTTTATCATTTACACTTTTTGATCTAGAGGGGGTTTTTTTTGCAATAGACTGCAGAACAGAACAGAAATAATGGTGTAGGTGTATGCGTAGGCCTGTATCATGTCAATATTTGATATCTCTCATCTCATTGTTTAACAACAATGAGATGAGACAATCGAAACTACTCACAGATTGCGTTGTTTTTGTTTTTTTTTGTTAATATTGTTGTCTAACATTTGAGCACACACGTGGAAAAGGTCAGTCAACCTGGATGGTGAGTCAACAATCCCCACAGGCATGAACCTGACCACTATATTGTGGCTGACCCCCCCCCCAGCCAGGAATGTGAGTTGGTATGTCTCTGGAATCTCTCCTCTGACGGCTCCAAATGGGAAATATGCTGCCTAGGCCTACATCCGGTCCAACAAAACAAAGAGGCAAAAATAACAAATGAAACATCAGGGGAAAAAACATTTGGAAGACATTGAAGGCA
>NC_137189.1:6538960-6613960 GCF_960531495.2 Zeus faber
CTCCCTCAGCGAGTGTTGTCCGCCTACAGTCAAGTGATCTGTTGATATTTCCTACCTTTTGAAACTCTGCTGACAAAGGACAGCACAAATCTGAGCTCCTGCCAAGATTATGGGCCTTCCCTTCTTGATTGCTTCAGAGTTTCCTTTTAACACCTCTTTTGGACCCTCCCTTTTCAATTGAAATGATCCTCTCCCGCAACCGCTTTGCACCGAAACTGTGATACACTTTGAACGACAATCTTTGAGTCATGTGGGGGAGGCAAACGGTTTGGTTTATTTTAAAGAAACGTTCCATGCCTCTCTTTTAGAAGTAAAAGTAGATAACTGGTAGATTGTTGGGCGCTGGATGTAGGTGTTATAAAATACGCTTTTGGCTCCAAATTAGGGATGTTAACAGTTAATAATATATTATAATATATCTAATATAATATATAGATTATAGATTATATATAATAAGAATTTAATCAATAAGATTTTGTTTTATCAATAAGAACTGAACAATCTGCAGTCTTATTGTAATTGTATCAACGGGAGTTTTTGGGGCGCAGGGCGTTGGACCTTCCTTTGTTTCTTACTTCTATGGAAAATAAAAAATGTTAACCTAACTCAGAGAATTTGAGTGGAGTTTTTTTTGTTTCTCCTCCAGACAACGGTCTTTTTTATTTTAGGTCTATTTATTTTTGTTTTTGCCTGCATATATGAAACAACATTTTTAAAGACAACTGAGGTTAGGGAGTGTCCAAGTCCTTACTCTGTAGGGACTGACGTCTCCCCATTTATTTCCGTTGCTATTCGACTTAATTTAGTCGAAACTGGATGTTTTTGTGTAAATACTTAACTTGTAAATAATGAATCCTGCACTTCTGGAAATGCGCCCGATAAAATTATATATCGCCGATCGCTGCCCCCGAACGGTCGGCGATGGGAATTTTGTATGATCGTCCAAGCCTAGTGAACAAGCATGTCGGGAGTTCTAGAGTCTCATTGTGAAATCATTGTGGCATTTACAGCAGGAAAACCTTGACACCAATGTTCAAAGACTGATGTCAAAGTAGCAAATACATTTTCATTGATAAAGCTATGTAAGTACAACGTTGCCTCAGTTTCTTTCTACTGCCCCCAATCCATTCCACTGAGTAACATACAACTGGTGTGGCCTGTGGAGATATTTTTCAGGGGGTTTCCTTGGAACATTTCATGGTTATTCTGAGCAGTTGGATTTTGACCGAGCCATTAGTGTCTTTGTTGCTGAGTCTCTTAGGGCTAAAACGCTTGGTTGGTTTGTTGGTTGGTACAAACACAAAAACCATGTAGACCTGGTCTGGTCATGAACAGCACTCATTCTCTAGGATCCTTTTTAGGGAGGGAGGAACCTGCTTGACTGGCTTTAAACACACACACACACACACACACACACACACACTCACACTCACACACACACACACACACTCTCACACACACACACACACACACACACACACATACATACATACATACACACTCATACACTCACTGTCCTCTTTCCCTGAGTTATTTCTCAGGAAGCATGATCGGTCACATGTTATGTTGCTACGTTGCGAAGCTATCGAGCACAGCGGGTAATGAGCCACGGTCCTCATTTGATTAAAGTTAATTTTTGTAGAAGTAGTAAACCAGTCAGGCTGCAGTTTGCTCTGAAAATGTTATTTTTTGTTTACTTTTTGTCTTCAGATATAGGTTGTTACAATAACCTACTGATAAACAATAAATGTAAACCTAAGTATAAAAAAAAGCAATGAAACCCCCCCCCCCCAAAAAAAAATCAACAAATTACAGGAAAGAAATGGCAATTTGCAACAAACCTAAACATTAACAAGAAGACAGGACAAATTTGAATATGAAATAATCACAATAAACCTGGGTAATAATCACAATAAACCAGAAAAATCTAATAAACCTAAAAAATAAACAAGGAGTAATACAAACTTGGCAAGTAGGCAATACGTTTAATGATAGGCCTAGATGTGTGGAGCGCCACAGAATCACACTTTTTGCACACAGGCTCATGTGTTCCTATTCCAGTGCTTTTATTCATAGGGTTTTATTGGCCGTAGCCCCTGGTGGTTTTATTTCCTTCTTGATGGATATTTTATTGCGTTGGTGTATGAGGAGGGTCCGTGAGCCTGGTTACAGCCGTACAGCTGAAAGGTTTATTGTGTTCATTAACCACGACGCTAAAGAAAAGCATCTGTTTAACCACAGTCTGTGCAGGGCCTTCATATCTTTTTTTAAAGGAGAAAGACAATCTTGAGAGATATTTATATATATTTTATTTATTATACACTTTTCATTTAAAATTTAGCATTATATATTTTTCTTTTTCCATTAACTTTTACAATGTAAACATATGTTTGATTTGATTCTGAATAGAATTGAACTGACACCGTCCTCATTAGTTGTAATGAGTAAACACATTAAAAGGGAAGATAAGCTTGTTGTCTTTTAAAGGACAAACTGCCGGCGAGTGGAACAGCTTCCAGCTCACAGACACGGTTGTGTTTTTTAAACCAAACCTTTGTTCTTTCTATTCCATTCGCTGATGTGTAGAGAAAATGAATGACCTCTCTCCAGGTGATTATTTATGCTAAAGGCCTAGTTTGTCCTCCGGTGCTTTATGGAAATTTTAATATTGAAACCCTGTTGATGAGTTTAGGCTCGGTTTCACCCTGCTTGTTCTTATACAAATTTCTGCATTTCGACAAATTCTGTTAAAAGCCCAAGCACAGTCCTTTGATAATGACTAAAAGGGAATGAAGGACTTTTAAAAGGTTAGCATTTGGTTAAACTTCTGGATTTTTATGTTGTTTTTCTTTTTTCTTTTTTTAATACATTAGTTACTACTGGATGCAAATATGTTATTTATATTTTAAATGTTTTGTTGCCATCTTACCCTTCCATATTACCTTCTTGACTGAACAGATTTCTTTGCTGCAGTAACACCGGAATTTGCCTCTGGGGATTAATAAAGAGTTATCTTAGAGATTTCTTATCTTATTGTATATTAGTTAGCATAGTGTTACTTGATGTTAACTTTGTGTACATCAATGTGTACGTTGTCATATTTTTATCTCTTTTTAATTAGGATCTCTGTCTTGACTGACTTGACTTGTCTTATCTTATTTCTTTTCCTAATCTTTACCCCCTCCAGAACCAAAATGTGGTGCGTAGCTCCAACCCCAGCCTGTACAAGAAGCCCTTCGCCGAGTCCTTTGAGGAGACTCCTCTGCTGGTGGCTGTGCTCACCTACATGGGCTACGGCATCCTCACCATTTTTGGATACCTCCGCGACTTCCTGCGCCACTGGAACATCGAGAAGTGTCACGTGGCCCGAGAGCGGGACGAGCAGAAGGTTTGTTGTAGGCTATTATAGGATATTTGCCACCATATGCAATATTTTCACGGTTTCAAACGAATACAGAGAATTAATCCCCCCCCCCCCCCCCCCGCACTATTTGGGTGGGACTACACCAAGTTGTATCGAAAGTTCTCCAGTCGTACAGTACCTGCATTCAATCCTTTTTGTACACATATCTAGAAAGAAATGGCTATTTGTATGGTTTTGCTCGCAGCCAATCACTGCAAAAGTTATTCGATTCCAAGCAACACTATGTAACTTTTTAACTTAAAATAACAACTTCAAAATCATTTTGATGCTACACTGATTTATAATATGGAGAATGCTTATTTAATTCCCAGCCATCCCACTGAACGAGGCTTTACGGCACTACGTCACTTCCTTGACTGTTTGGCTTCGGTAATTACTCCGGTAAATTCTTTTGCCTGGTAAAATTTATGTATATAAAAAAAATACTTACATTTTACATTCATTCATTTCACGGACGCTTTTGTCCAAAGCGACTTACATGAGAATCTAGAAAAAATTAAAGAATACATTAACCATTGGAGCAACCTCAAACTGAAGTGCATGATCTCCTGTTTCTAAATTCAACCAGATACAAGTGCAAGATAGCTGAATTATAAACTTGGTGTTGAAAATGTCCAGTAATGATGCTCATATTAAATCTAGCCGCTCCACCGCCCCGACGCCTCCGATAAGACAGGCCAGTGGTATGCCCGGCACTTGCACCTTAGCCGGCATGCGCCGGTCAGCACTCTCACTGCGCCATGCGGTTTGTTTCACCCTCTGACTTGCCCGTGCAAGCCGGTCTCTGAAGCCGAGCACATCTGGTACCTACACCAGCCCCCTGCCCTCTGTCCCCACGGCTGCTCCAGAGCTGCAGCCCACGGCTCTGGGAAGCGGCCAGATCCGCGCAAGAGGCACTGTAACATAGGTGTATATACATGTAACATAGGTGTATATCTGCGTTTGTAACATAGACTGTTATTGAAACGTGACCAATAAGGTTCAAGTTCAAGTCTGTCTTAAAACAACAGTCAGGTGTGTAAAATGATTTGGTTAGGTTAGAGTGGTGGCATTTTAGGCAACTGAAAGCTTCTAAGTAGGAAAACAAGGTACCAAATGAAGAACTCTTTTGGTATCGGTATCACTTTAAGGGTACTGGTATTGGTACTTGTATCGTAATTTTTTAAACAATACCAAGCCCTATTCACTACGAACGAATCCTTTGCGAGTCTTGCATAATAATAATAATAATAATAATAATAATAATAATAATAATAATAAAAATAATAATAATAATAATAAGCACAGTTCTATGCGTTTGTGATGTTTTGTGGCGTTTTTAATGGTTAACAGGATAGTGGTCTGAGATGGGAATATTTAATTGTAAAAAGTGCTTTGGAAGAAGAACGGTTGGGAAACACTGTGCTAGTGATTACATGAAAGAGTGCCTTCACCTTTTTACTCGCAGTATTCACCTGAGAAAGCAGCTGGTTTTGTAACATCCAGAGTTTCGCAAGGGGCATTTCACGTCTATTGTTTCCACGTATTGTTGGACTGTTGCAACCAAGTAATCTAACACCTGATTACCTGACTCTCAAAATTCTTTCTTTCTTTCTTTCTTTCTTTCTTTCTTACTTTCTTTCTGATTTCTTCCTTTCACTTATCTACTTTATATTTCTGCTCTTTCTTTCAGGATTTTGTGCCCCTCTACCAGGACTTTGAGAACTTCTACACACGGAACCTTTACATGAGGATCCGGGACAACTGGAACCGTCCCATCTGTAGTGTTCCCGGGGCGAAGATGGACCTGGTGGAGATGGTCTCCCACGACTACAACTGGACTTTTGAGTAAGTAAACATTATATTCTTGATCACTGCAAAAAAAACCCAAATTAAAGCAGATTTAAATAAGAAATATATTAAAAACCTAGAGAAGAAAGGTAAAATAGGTTTGTTGTGTCTTTCTGGCTGCTGCTCCAGTGCACTCCCATCTCTCTGTCTCTTTCTCGACTGCTCCCCTCCCCCTCACTCCACGTCTGCTGTCATTGGCTGTAGCTCGTTGCGTCACTCCTGAGTCGAGCCCAACACAACCAGATATTATGCTGCAGGAATAAATTTAATAGAATGTTTGTTTAATATTAAAAATAAATAATTGATTATAAATGTTTTGGCTTACGTAAGTGAATCAATTCACATGTGGTGAGCAATAAAGTTCAATATAAGTTCATCCAATTTGTTGCACGGTGAACACACATGAGAGAGAAATATTCCCGGTACGTCCCCCTTGATGGAGACGTACGAGCAGACCACCGTGTTTCCCTCTCCTCCGGCATTTCACTGTGTATACAAGGGAGAGTGCACCTCTGATCAGAATGTCCAGTAATTCCACAGATGTGGTGATGAAAGTGGGAAATAAACCGACCGATAAATGACCATCACTGACGGAATGTCCTCTAGTGCAGAGGTTCCCAACCACTGGGTCATTTACCACCGGACCATGAGAACACCATGAGAACATGGGCGGGATTTTTTCAGGAGCGACCTGGAGAGGAGCAGAAGCAGGAAACGGAGTAAATTAAATACATCTAGAGTTTTTATTTGCTTTGTTTGTAGAAAAGATCGTTCTGATCGTAGCTGCGGAGATGCTCTTATTGCTCATGCGTCTGCGAGCCATTGGCGAGCGCTTGGCGAGCAGTCGAATCACGTTAGGAGCGGTTCACACCAAATTCTAGTTGCTCACGGGAGCATGATTTACCTCTGATTTGGGGCTTTGCTTGCAATCTCCAAAAACCTGTCCATGATAAGAATATCAGGCCAGAATTACGTAGTCGGAACTCGGCATTGCTCATGCACTCACTCACTTACTTACTTACTGACCTAATTCCTTGCGTCCTCACTTGCTTACTTACTTGCTCACTTACTCACTCACGAATTAATCATTTACCTATTGACCCACTTACTTGCTTGCTTACTCACTAACTTACTCACTCATTCACTTACTTACTCACTTAAGCTACTTTCACACATGCACTGTAAACTTGAAATTATCCAGACATTACCCGGAGGAGCTGTATGTGTGATCGCAAAGGTACAAATCATTTCACCCGGACATTCCCCTCAGCCAGCACCGTAGTACAAAGTCAGCGCAATATCCAATTGAGCGTTATGTGTGAACAGAGCAGGTAATTGCCCGGATCATTCACAGCAAGCGAGTGGCTGTGTCGCGTGTTAATGACATCTCTATCATGAGCCAGTTATTTACATTTGTGCGGATCTTTGTCCACGGAGCGTAGCTGCTTGGTACTCCTTGGTACTCCTCTTGTTTATATTGCGGATATGTCCAAATACATGGAGTATCAACGCAAACAAAAAGCCAGACTACTGATAAGTCTGTGGCCTCGTCTGCCCTCTTGGGTGTGCTCTAAAACTCTGCAGCGTCATTGCGTCACATCCTGCCTCTTGTACGCTCTCCAGACTCTGTGGGATTATGGGATTATTTCCAGGACATGTAAACTCATCTGACACGGACAACCTCTGTTTTTTTGCTACATGTGTGAAAGGGTAAATCCAGACAATATCGGGATAATCAGGTCCTGACATAGTGCATGTGTGAAAGCAGCTTTACTTACTCAGACACTTAAACAGTAACTAACTCACTCATTCGCTTACTTACTCACACACTTACTTACTCATTTACTTACTCATTTACTTACACACTTACTTACTCACACACTTACACACTTCCTCACTTACTTACTTGCACACTTACTCACTCACTTACTTTCTCGCTTACTTACTTGCACACTTACTCACTTACTTACAGCATTCTCTTCAAAACCAACAGGGGATAATAATAATAATTATTATGTTCAATCTGGAGGCATCCAGTGACTACTGTGAAAGGGCAGTTGGCATCCAGGGAAGTCTGGAAGACATCCAGGAAAGACTGGATGACTGCAGGAAAGTCTGCACCGGGAGTGGAAGGCTAGTTACCTAACCCACTAGTCCCATAAAAGGGACACCCTAAAGTTACTACGGAAACGAATAAGGAACAACCTGATGGCCCTCCGAGAGGCTGGGTGGAAGAAGGGCCAAAACAGACGGATTTCTTGGTAACGACTGGAACGGACACAGACAAAGATTATAGGATTACGAGAAGATGCAGGTGTGGGTGGGAGAAGGTGACCACCTTCAGAGGTTTGCGGATCCACCAGGGAAGGAAGAAGTGCGAAGAGGGAGGCCAGCAGCAACATTGCACTGCAACCGCAGGTCAGACAAGAGGAACCCAAAGCCAGGTTGCAAACCACAGTGCTGAGGGATCCACCGTTGCTGGAGAAAGGCAGGTGGAGGACACAGGAGGGCCCTTGGTGGACGCCAATGCCTCCGAGAGTGGCACTGATGAAGACACACACAGAACACACAGCAACCCCAACATCCACGAGCAAAGCCAGAGAACAGAGAGGAAAGAACCTGGAAGGAGGCAGATGGTCAAATGGCCTAAAGCCAACGAAGTTGCGGTCTGGCAGAAGCTGGACAAGGACCTCAGCCTTACCCTGGAGCATTCACTGCGCGGCCAGGTGGAAGCCAAGCTGAACCGCATTGGAGTCATCCTGTATGATGAATGCAGCGGCAGATTCGGAGTAACTGCTGAAAAGGGGAAAGCTTGCCCAGTGCAGAAGGGGAGGAGGGAGAGAGAGATCGAGCAGTTGGTGAAGAGGCGGCGTCAACTCCGAAAACAGTGGAGGAAGGCAAGCAGAGAGGAGAAGGAGGGCCTGAAGCCACTGTGGGACGAGGTGAAAAAAGATCTTGCCGGCCTACGGAGGGCAGAGCGCAGAAGGCGGAAGGAGAAAAAGAGGAGTAACTTCTTCAAAAATCCCTTCAAGCATGCCAGACAGCTGCTAGAGGACAAGAGAAGCGGAAAGCTGGAGATTACCAAGTCTGAGCTGGAGAATTACATCAAGGAGCAGTACAGTGACCCAGTGAAGTCAACTCCACTGGGATCCCCTGGTTATGTTCCTCGCCCAGCTCCCCCAGCATTCCTCTTTGATGCTGCCCTCCCCAAACTCAGCAAGGTAGCAGAGGTGGTCCGGAAGGCAAGAGCAGCCTCAGCCCCAGGCCCTAACGGGATACCATACAAGCTGTACAAGTACTGCCCAGGGGTCCTGAGACACCTCTGGAATCTGCTGAGAGCGGCCTGGAAAAACCAAGTCATCCCTTCAGAATGGCAAAGAGCTGTCACAGTTTTCATCCCAAAGGAGCAGAACTCCAGTACGATCAGCCAGTTTAGGAGTATCGCCCTCCTGAATGTTGAAGGGAAGATCTTCTTCTCCATCCTGGCCAAGAGGTTGACCAGCTACCTCACAGGAAACGGGTACATCGACACCAGCTGCCAGAATGCAGGTGTGCCAGGCTTCCCAGGGTGTGTGGAACACTCTGCAGTCATATGGGAGCAGATCCAAAGGGCGAAAAGAGAGAGAGGTGACCTGCATGTTGTGTGGCTCATGCAACCAACCAACTCATCGAGTTCGCCTTGGATTTCTTCCATGTCCCAGTCTGTATGAGAGCCCTGGTGGCCAAGTACTTTGGAGACCTCCAGATGTGCTGCACCCATCAGGACTTCACAACAGGCTGGCAACAGCTGGAAGTAGGAATTGCCATGGGATGCTCAATCTCGCCCATCCTGTTCGTCGCAGCCTTCGAGATCATCCTCATAGGGGCTAGGAAGATGGTCGGAGGAGTGAAACTGCCGTCAGGACAAAGGCTACCAGCAGTGAGAGGCTACATGGACGATATCACCACCATACTCCAGACAGCAGCATGCACAACAAGACTGCTGAAGAGGATAGACGAGGTTGTGAGCTGGGCGAGGATGAAGATCAAACCCCCTAAGTCACGCAGTCTGTCGATCAGGAAAGGAGTCAGAAGCGACAGCACCATCTTTGTCGCGGGCGGTGAGAATATTCCATTGATGGCAGATCAACCTGTCCGTAGCCTGGGTCGCACCTACACAGCAGAGCTCTCTGACAGGCAGATGGGGGAGACGGTGAGGAAGCAGCTCGCAGATGGCCTGGCCAAGATCAATCAAAGCCAACTCCCCGGAAAGTACAAAGTATGGTGTTACCAGTTCATACTGTACCAAAGGGTGATGTGGCCAGTGAAGATGAGCGAAATCCCCTCCTCAGTGGTAAGCAAGATGGACGGGCTGGCAAACTCGTACATCAGGAAGTGGCTGGGTCTACCAAAATGCCTCTCAGACGTAGGCCTCTTTGGTAGGAACACGCTACAACTACCACTGCAATCCATCAGCGTGGGTTACAAGCAAGAGAAGGCTCGGCTGATGCTGGAGCTGAGGGAATCCACTGACCAGCTGGTGAGAGCAGCGGGCACCCAGATAAGAACGGGAAGAAAGTGGAAAGCCCAAATAAGAGGTCGACACGGCGATCGGCAGGCTGAAGCACCGCGAGGTGGTCGGCAGAGTCCAGGAGGGTCGAGCAGGCCTTGGGAGGGGCAATACTCCCTTGTTCTGGTCAAAGGCTTCCAAAGAAGACCGAAGAGCCATGGTGGTGGCAGAAGTGGCAAGAACTGAGGAGGAACGCCTTAACATCAAAGCGGTGTCCCAGGGCCAGCAAGGACGTTGGACGTCATGGGAAGGTCTCATAGACAGGTCCATGTCATGGTCTGACCTATGGAAGATCCCCCAAGCTAGGCTCAGCTTCCTGATCAGAGCCACATATGACACCTTGCCTTGTCCCCGAAACATCCACCAATGGTTTGGTGCTGAAGAGACCTGTCCCCTTTGCAATACCATCAACGCAAACCTTCAGCACATCCTGTCGGGCTGCACGACAGCGCTGTCCCAAGGATGCTACAGGTGGCCACACGACCAAGTTCTGAAGAAGCTGGCAGAGGTGTCAGAGTCATGCAGAAAGGAGGCAAACAGCAGACCTTCCGCTCCAGGACGACATCCCATCCTGTTTGCGAGGGCAGGAGAGAGTGTCAGACCCTCCCGCCAGAGAGATACAGCAAGACTCCTCTCACCGGGAAGTGAGTGGACCATGAGGGTCGACCTGGGGAAGCAGCTCCAGTTCCCCAGGGAGATTGTGGAAATAGCCCTGCGGCCATACCTCATCATGTGGTCAGAGGCTTGTAAGACAGTCCTCCTCGTGGAACTCACTGTACCATGGGAGGGAGGTATGGAGGCTGCTTATGAGCGGAAGCACGCCAAGTACTCTGATCTGGCGGAAGAGTGCAGGGAGGCGGGCTGGAAAACTGTTATCTGCCCTGTGGAAGTGGGGTGTAGGGGCTTCGTAGGTTCCTCAACTGCTCGGCGACATGGGATGTACAGGAGCGGGGCATCGGAAAGCCATGAAAGAGCTGGCAGAGGAGGCGGAGAAAGGCAGCTTCTGGCTGTGGCTGGCTGTGGCTAAGGAGGAAGCAGAAGGGTTGGGGGACAAACACCTAGGGCATTAGCAGGGGGTGGCAGGGACAGATCCCTGCCACCACGAGACGTACTGGGGTTAAAGGTGCGAAACGTTGATGAGTGGTGGTCCCCAGCTGATGACCCGTTTAGGCCCATAGAGGTGTTCAGTTGGGTGTCACAGCACACCTGTTCAAAAGGCACTGGAGGAGGTGCGTCAGGCAGTAATGCCCAGCAGGAATACCCACACCTGTATCTTGAAATGAAAAAAATGTTATTATTATTATTATTATTAGTATTATTTTAATAATAAAAAATTAATATAGTTACATTTAAATTAATTTGTAATGTACAATAAACATAAAAAATGTGAATAAATAAAAATGAAATAAATAATGCAAAAATAAACAAGACAAATTTGGCCATCTACAACAAACAAAAAAACAACAACCAATAAAATAAACCTACAAATGAACAATAATCAATGAAAATAAACTTTTAGAATTAACAATCAATTATTAACTACATAATAAAACTGTACGGATACCTTGTGTGTAAATACAGAAACAACTGGTCCTGACTGTCCTAAAACATCTGGTACAAAATGTGGACTGGTGGGTACAGCTTTCCATAATATTTATCAATATTTTATCCTTTAAATTATCATTGAAATACAAGTTTAAAGCCGTTCTGCTTGATGATCAGCACTTAAGTCTATGGAGGCAGGGGCTGACTGTTTAGAGTACATGGTATAGTTTACAAATGTAGTTTAGCGTTGTCAACATGTCTCACTGCGGGTAAATGGGTTTTAGTGATTGTTTAGTCCATCCCCCTCTGTTCCTTTCCAGCAGAGTGTGTGAGTGTGTCTGTTAAATAAAGAATGGAACATTCCAACGCAGGATATCATAAACTGAAACACAGTGAAACACTCGCCTTGTTTTTTTTTTTTTTAAACCTCCTGACCTGAGGATTAACTCGCCAAGTGGAAAAGTGATTTCTGAAAAAAACATTTAGAAGAAAAATGCAACTCAAGAAACCCATAGATACATACATACATACATACATACATACATACTTTATTCATCCCCGGAGCAAAATTGTGTTGCAACAGCAGCTCTAGCCAAAAACACGATAGGAAAACATTTATAAAATAATAGAATAGAAATGGAAGAAAAATTGGCAAAATGCAATAGAGCTAAGAAACTTAAAATAGAAAAAATGGCAACACATAAAAAACCTAGAGATAAAGAAGAAACTGTCAATACACAGTAAACCTAACAATTAATAAGAAACACTCAAAAGAAACAAAATAGAAAATAAACAAGGACAATTTAGCAAAATGCAGTTAACCTAAAATGTATTATAATTATTTTCAATGAACAATAAAGTAAACATAAAGATGAATTATTAACAATATAAATAAATACATCTCAAAATAAATGATTAAACAAGAAGTAATTACATGTATAATACTCAATAATCCTAAGAATTAGCTATGAAAAATAACAAGAAAAAGAATCTTAAAATAAACAAGAAAAGAAAGGGTCTAGGTTTAAAGAGTGCTGTTTTGACAGCCAGGTGCTTGAGTTAATGATATTTTCTCAACTTCCGCGAGTCACACTGTGATATGATAATGATTTCCCGCATCACCTCATTTTTGTATTGAGCAGGCCAATAAAAAGCATCAAAGTCATCACTTTTGGGTGTGTGTGGCGTTTACTTACATGAGGTCATAAATTCCTCATGGAAATGCCACGGCCAAAGAAAAGTTATTAATTTGAGTCAAACTTCTTCCATCATTAGCATTTCATATTAATTGACTTTGATTTTGAAAAACAATTTTTTTTTTAAAGAAATGGAATGTCCAGCCTTGCCAAACCTAAGCGGGGTTCCTAGCAAACATTACAAGACTCTATGCAAAAGGTCATTAACCGGAGTCTGAGGTGCGGTTTTTGGTTAATGATCTATTTCCCTTCTAGGAACACGGGCAGGATAGTGAAGGATGTGATCAACATGGGATCCTACAACTACCTGGGCTTCGCCGAAAACACAGGAAAGTGCACTGACGCTGCTGTTGAAGTCACCGAGAAGTATGGAGTGGGAGTGGGAAGCACCCGCTGTGAGATGGGTAAGGGAGAAACGGCAAATTTTAAGGGTTTTCAAAACTGGATTATAATTAATATCATCTTGATTGGTTTAGTATAGGGATGTAGAAGAGATACCCCAGCTGAGCAGTTCAGACAAAGGGGCGAGGAGCTGTTACTGTGAAATATATAATTCACTTAAGTAGGATAAAAGCCTCTAAAAGTCCTTATGCATCTTCCTGTTCATTCCTAAGAGTTTATTTGGTACTTTCTGTAGTACCACAAATTCACTACACCCAGGCTCAGCTGGCATCGTCCATTTATTTTGTTTATTAAGAATTACAATAAACAAGATTAAAAAAAAAACATAAAAAAGAAAATAATTGGCAATATACAAAAAAACCCTGAAAAAATGAACAATAAACCTCCATATAAATACTTTACAGTTTATTCAACAACCATCATCAACATAGCACAATGTTAATCATTTGCACAACCTCCTGATGTGTTGACCTTTGACCCCTGCAGGGAACCTCGACCTCCACGAGGAGCTGGAGAAACTGGTCGCTAGATTCCTGGGCGTGGACTCGTCCCTGGCTTTTGGGATGGGATTCGCCACAAACTCCATGAACATTCCCGCGCTCACTGGAAAGGTAACAGTACTACAACCAATTTACTCACACTGTGGTTTCCACGTGAAGCCTTTTGACACATACATTTCCATATTCATTTTCAATGGTAAGGATTGGTGCATTGCCCTACGGGCAGTTGGCATAAAAACACTCAAAAACTCAAAAACAAAACAAAGATACTAAATGTGACTCTAATGCTAGGGTCACACCGCCGGCGTCTGGGCTGCAGCGTGAAGCCAAGCAGCTCTCATGTCGTTACTGTACAGTCACACTGCCAGTGACCGGGCTCTTCTTTCTTAACAATTTATTATCGCCTAAATTACCTCCGATGCTGTATTTGGAAGTTGTTTGTTTTTTGTGTTGGCGGGGGCATTTCCTTTGAGAGGTAAAAACAAGTCCATGTATTTTATTTTTATTTTTGTACCTTGGTGAGTTCAGGCCACAACACAATGAATTCCGCTCAGTGTTCTGAAAACACTATGGGTGGGTTGGCACTTCTCTCTAACCCCAATGAGCCTTTTTACTTCCTCTTCCTCCCTCCACAGTAGCGACAGAAACAGGAAAAGGAGTGACGAGCTGACGGATAAATGAACTCTGTGAGAGAGTTGGTTCCTTAAAACGAAATGACGCCCATCAACTGTTCAGTATTACTATCATTTCCTTTCTGAGAGAGAGAGAGAGAGAGAGAGAGAGAGAGAGAGAGAGAGAGAGAGAGAGAGAGAGAGAGAGAGAGAGAGAGAGAGAGAGAGAGAGAGAGAGAGAGAGAGAGAGAGAGAGAGAGAGAGAGAGAGAGAGAGAGAGAGAGAGAGAGAGAGAGAGACTCTTGTAAACACAGCATGAATTCCTAATCTTTCCACTTCTTAGCTCCCTTCCTTCCTCACGTTAGCACATAGTTGCATGTTTTGTAACGCACTCTGTCATTGGTCAATACAGTAAAAGGACGAGGTATGGAAATGTGTGAACCGAGGGAGGTTTTTTTTTTGTTTGTTTTTTTTGGGAGTGTTGGATATCATGGGAGGGATACGATGACTGATGACTGAGTGACTACTCAGGGCTGGGGTTGATCTTTTTAATGATTTTTGATTCAAAGAAACTACATTGTGTTAATTCAGTTTTGAGTAAATCATGTTTAGTCTATGGTTTAATCCATCCGAAATTGAAAACTGTGAAAACAGAGCCAATTAAAAATTAAAATTTGATGCACAGAATCTCAGAAATTAATATTTGATGTCCTACGTAGGCCTTTGGGTTGGATTTCAAATATTTAAATGTTCCAGTCATTCTGTTGCTCAAACAGGGTACAGTGTCTTGATGAAATACCAATGTTTTAGTGCCGGGGGATATTGACAAAATCAATACGTCGATATAGACAATTTGACAATATATTTACATACAATAAATCATTGACAATGTGTATATTATGACTAGTATGAATCTATAAGTTCAGAAAACAGCATTTATTAACTTTAAGGCTCTTTAAAAACATTTTAACTATATCGCAGTATTTCGATATAGCCAAAATCCCAGGTGATATATAGTCTCATATCACGATAAGGATATTATAGCGGTTTATTGCCCAGCTCTAATATGTGCTATTCATGACTTAGAAAATATTCAACCCTTTGATAAAATGAAATAATAAAAATTATAATGAAGAAATAAAAACACCATAATAAATAATAATAATTTTAAAAAAAACTTAACTTCACCCACTTCAGTGTTGTTGACTGGTTTCATGGAACATGTCAGTGTGTTTTGTGTCGTGGCTGCCCAAACCCCCATTGACACAACCTGCTCCTTGCTTTCTTTCCAAACTTAAAAGACTTATTAATATTACTTAGCATTCTTTTAGGATTCATAGATTATTAACCGTTGTTGTTCCAGGGCTGCCTCATCCTGAGTGACGAGCTGAACCACGCCTCCCTGGTGCTGGGGGCTCGCCTGTCCGGCTCCACCATCCGAGTCTTCAAACACAACAGTGAGTGGTGGTGCTGCTTTAAATACGATCACAGTCAACATGTTGCCGTCACATGTTTATTTTTGGGGGAGGGGGCATTTTCAAATGGGAAAATTAAATATGTATTCTGCACTAAGGGTGTGTCTGCTGGGAGTAGCCTCATTCAGTGTTTACTTGCTTTGTTGGCAGAACACATGGAACAGGATTGGGCATGGTGTGAATTTTAAGCTCACATGAATGAGCATTTACAGTTAGCAAGTGGAAAGGTCCAAGTCTTTCAGTCCCTCCAGGAAAAAATTTTTTTTTGCTATCTCAAGAATTTATGGACTTCCAACAAAGCTCAGCGGTATTGATTTAATTAGGTTTTTACTGTATAAGGAATTTCATACTGTTTGAGTGCGATTTTTTTTTTTTAACCTTTAAGCCATGGTTATTTATGTTTAGAAAATAAAAAAGATGTGGGCTAAAATATTTCCAGTTGTTTCTGTGATATTCAGAATGCCTTTTTACCCCCTTTTCCTCCCCATTGATTTATGAATTTGGCCAAAACTTTAACTAGAAGAAGAAGAATCTTTAATTGTCACACGACACACCACTACAAAACATGCATACACACACACACACACACACACACACACACACACACACACACACACACACACACACACACCCATGCACATGCTTTGGATGGTGGCCGTGAAATGTGACCTCTGCATTTGACCCATCCTGGCTTGTCCTTCCTCTGGGGGGCAGTCAGGGGCAGTTGGCAGCAGTCAGTGACACGCCCGGGGACCTGGTTCCATATGTCCATCGCTGGTCAGACGATGATGGGTGCATGTTTTTAGTGGGGGTCCTTACTGAGGTTAGATGGAGGAAACCCCATGTGAGCAGGGGGAGAACATGCAAACTCCACACAGAAAGGCCCCTTATTGGGAGATAACCCGCCGGAGCACGGTGCTAACAGTGCGCCAGGCGGGAATCGAACCCAGGACCTTCTTGCTGTGAGGCAGCAGTGCAAAAAAAGAAACCTTAGCAAATTCCATCGCAGAAAAGTTGCAACAAAATAAAACATTTTTGGTTGCAACAATCATTAAAACTATGCAAAGAACTTTGACATTAAAACTCTGCTGATTTTAATTTGTCAAGATTTGTGACTATCTGTCTAACTTAACTGAACTAAGTGTCTACATTTTTCTTTTCTCGCTAATTATTTTCAAAATAAAGCTTAAACTTAATGCCCTGCTCCTGTTCTTTTCAACCAGACATGCAGAGCCTGGAGAAGCTGCTGAGGGACGCCATCGTCCACGGGCAGCCCAGGACCCACCGGCCCTGGAAGAAGATCCTCATCGTGGTGGAGGGCATTTACAGGTATAGCTGTGTTGTTAAGAAAATCTACAAGTTAGAATGTGAGGGCCTTGTATTCAGACAGGAGAGAATTAAACATGTCTTACTGAGTTAAAAATGGCATATCTTAACATTCAATGAAGACTAGATTAACCTGTTTGATGTTCAAATAAATTTGTAAAATCCAAATAAAATATATAAAAATTTTAATATACAGCCATCTGTCTGAAATGGGTCCAGCTGAACTGTTAAAAAACATGTACGTTTGCAAGGTACACAACGTTTCGTAACCATTGACAGACATGTATGAATATAATAAACAAGATATTATGAATGTATAACAACCAGTTTATGTTTTTTTCCTTCATATGTTGGATTTACTATTTCCATAATGCTATTTTAATATGTATTTCATTTGTTAACAAAGGAAGTCAGTAAATTAAATTAAGAGTCCGTCCGCTATTCATAAAGTGCATGACCAGCATGGCGAGTTCAGCACCTGCATTCTAAATTGACTCGCTACACAAAGATGTTTAAGCCGTTTTGATCAATATTGTTCTCATGAAAGAAAGACGGCTGCCGGTAATCAATACACTAAACTAATTCAAGGCTAATGAAGTGGGATGTCCACTGGGAATTTAAAGAGCTGAAGTAGATTTCCATGAAGGTCACATGTCCTGAATTCACACTTGTGTATATGTCCATTCCTAATGGCCAGTGGGCTAAAAATCAATAATAATAATAATTATTATTATTTTTAACCATTAAACCATTCTTCCTGTGCAGTATGGAGGGCTCAATAGTTCGCCTGCCAGAGGTGATTGCCCTGAAGAAACGCTACAAGGCCTATCTGTACCTGGACGAGGCCCACAGCATCGGGGCCCTGGGGCCTCAAGGACGAGGCGTGGTGGACTACTTTGGCCTGGACCCCAAAGACGTGGACATCATGATGGGAACCTTCACCAAGAGCTTCGGTTCAGCTGGGGGGTACATCGGTGGCAAGAAGGTGAGTTGGTTAATTCAGCCAACATAGAGCCGTTTAGACTACTTTGGTATAATATTCTGAGCTGAAATCACAAGTTATTACCATAATTACTAGGTCATCCAACTTGGGGGAACTAGGTATTCTGGGAATTTCTTTCATGAGACATGTGTTAGTCAACTGTTACACAATTGAAAAGGACATTCTGAGCAACACAAAGAGCAGCTGACCAGCTTTGACTTTCACTTTCTGACTGAAACCAGGCAGCGGGAAGTTGAAGGGAGAGAGTTTTGAGAAAAACGCTGTAAAGGCTAAGGTTTTGCCAGGGACCAATTGAACACCTACATTGTAAATCTTGAATTAAAGTTCCGGTAAAACCGCTAGAAAGTGCATCAGTTTGTAATTCTTCTTGTCAGGAGCTTATCGACTACCTGCGGTGCCACTCACACAGTGCGCTGTATGCCACTTCCATGTCGCCTCCCGTGGTGCAGCAGATCATCACCTCCATGAAGATCATCATGGGGGAGGACGGAACCACGCTCGGTAGGTGGAGGAAGTTGGAGAACATTAGGAAATGACAAGGATGCAAAACATGTCTTGATTGATTATTGCATTGGCTCCACAGTTGTAGAAACAAAATGGAGTCAGTTAAGTAAATTGAAGTAAATCTAATTCCAATATGACCTTAGGAGCTGAGCCCCATATTTAACTCACACATGGATTACTTTAGCTTTTTAGCCGAAGACCATTTTGTTACGGCGACATGCCGTATGCACCTATTGAAGCCACAAGTCTAGCAGTGAGCAGGAGTGCCTTCGCGTAGCTCTAAATGTCATTTTACACTAATAATGATACAGGATGTTTGGCAGTTGTATTAAAGAAACAATTTTTTTCTGTCTCATTGGAATGCAGCATCTCAGAAATGTACGGTATTCATGCCCATTCAATGGTTCCTTAAACATTCTTTGTCTGGCTGCTTTGAGAATTTAACATTTTCTCCTGTAGTAACCACAAGATGGCAGGATAGACCTTTTTCTGCCAGTGCCGTTGATGTCCCTTTAACACAGTGCTTTCTCAGTTCCTCTGTTCTTTGGCTCTTTAAGCCACTGAGTGGAGAATTGGTTGTTGCTGTGGAGTTTTGTTTGTTTGTACTCCCGTTGGCTCTGCCACCTTTGTACTATAGCTCCTGCATGCCGATACTGAGCTTTATTTACCTTGGCAATCTCTTCATTTCCAACCAGGTGATATAGGCTGTTATCGATGAACAACTCATGAATAGAAACATTAAACAAAGGAACCACAGGCATGGCGTGTTTTAGCACAGATATGACTCACATGGCCAATGGTAAATGGGATGCATTTATATAGAGCTTTTCTAGTCATACAACTCCAAACTCCAAGCACCAGATCAATGAGAGCAGTTAGGGAGTTAAGTGCCTTGCTCAAGAATATTTCAGCACGCTACCAGGAGGAGCCGGGAACCGGCAATCGTAATGTTTGAAACTCTTAATGTAGTTTCTTCCAAGCTCCAAGCTTTATTAGTTCTGACTTTCATGAATCCTGTTGGGAGTTGGTAGAGCTTCGGTCAGCTCCGGAGGTTTCGCTTTGCCGCATCCCTCAACGCACACTGCACTCACCCACCTGGCACTAGGGCTGCAGGAACGAATTAAATAAAAATCAATTAGGAAAATATAGAAAATTGTTAGAATATTAAAAAAATAGACAATAATGTTCAATATAAATTATCCAAGTTGCTGCACAGTGAACACACATGAGAGTGAAAATTCCCGGTAACGGTGTGCAAAGTATGCATCGGTGTAGACGCGTTTCCCTCTCCTCTGGGGTTTCACTGTGTGTACTCAAGAGAGTGCGTCTTTGACCAGAATGTCCAGTAATTGCACAGATGTGGAAATGAGAGTGGGAAATAAACCCGACCTAATAAACCCTTAACCACCGGCTCAAGGACCGTGCCGGGTCGCGGGCCATTTGCCACCAAACCGCGAGAACAGGGGCGTGATTTTTTTCAGGAGCAATCTGCTCCACAGCAGACCGGCAGCAGGAAACAAAGTAAATTAAATACATCTAGAATTTTTTTTGCTTTGTTTGGAGAAAATATTGCTCTGATTGGAGCTGTGGAGCTACTCCGAGTAATTTGCCTTCTACTACTTGTGTTCCTCTCCAGCAAAAATAGTGTCTTTTTTTCTGCTCTTCCTTTGGTGAGTAACTTAAAAGTAGTGTGATAAGTAACTTATTAATTATTTGTCTAACGTCAAATTTTTGCGAAATTCTCAACTGTTTAGGTTTGTTGTTTAAATATTCTCATATTTTTGTTATTATTTTTAATTTTTAATATTAAAATAAAAGTTACTTATTGAGAATCAAGTGTTTTTCTTTACATATCAAGATTCGCTAGTCTAACAATGGCGAAGCTGTCAGTGCTGATAAAAAAAACATGTTTAAAGCTAAAATTGAATCAAATCATGACCTTAAAATCGAAAGTCAAATCAAATCGTAGATTTGGAGAAATAATATGTATGATAATAAGTTAATATGTGAACAATATCGGCAAATTGTGTGTGTGTGTGTGTGTGTGTGTGTGTGTGTGTGTGTGTGTGTGTGTGTGTGTGTGTGTGTGTGTGTGTGTGTGTGTGTGTGTGTGTGTGTGTGTGTGTGTGTGTGTGTGTGTGTGTGTGTGTGTGCGCGCGTGTGCGTGTGTGTATTTAAAGTAGTGTTTGCGTCACTTGTTCCAGTCCAGACTGGCTGACCTTGCGCTGTATCCCGACTCGACAGGTTTTCCCCCTGTTGTAAAGAGTAACAGTGACAGTCTGATTGTTTGCAGTCCAGTCCGGTGTTTGAAATCCATTCCTTTGAAGCTGCAGCCGCTGACGCAGAGTCTGAATGATGGCCGAGAGCTGCCAGCGAACATTTTTTGGCATCAGCTTCAAGTTTCTTAAGGAAGGGTCTGAGGCACGCAGGCTTGCGTCAAAATACGGGCGCCTGCAGCTGAAAGCTTTTCATAAATCATATACACGGATAAGAAATGTGTAGGCATTCTTTTGCAACACATAGCTAAAGCAGCCGAAAAAACAAGACCGCCGTGTACTACTTTTACCCCTCTACCACCCCAAACCAATCAGCCAGTTCAGAGAGAAGCCTCAGATGTATTGACTTTGATGGAGGGGGGATGGGGAAATGGTACATTTGATTTTTGACTTTGTTGTGTCTCACAAGGCTTTGATGCTCTGTGTTCCTCATCCAGCCGGGCAGATGTCCATCGTTGTTGTTGTTACGGGGTTATTTACTTGGATAAGATGCTATCTCTAAACATTTGGCACACTCCGGGTTCTACTGAAGCAATCTGCACCGTATTGATGGGGGAGTGATGGTTTATTTTATTTTTTATATTTTGTGTTTTTTGGAAGGTGGTAGGGTTATGCCCTCATGACGTACTTAGTTCCTGTAGAAAAGAAAAGACACTCAAGCGTAGGCCTGTGTGCCGTCGTTCAATATTTTCATTACTGTACAGTTCGAGACTGTCCTTTGATCTACTGCATTTCATTGTGGTGTTGGGAAGGCTGAGTCTGTTGTCAATTTTGATTCTAACATGGAATGTTTCTCTATTCACCTTCAAGTTGTAGAGTAAGACAAATCGACACCAAAAAAATGACGGTTGTATTTGTGGAGGTTTTTAAAGTGCAATTCCATAGAATCGGCGATTCTCTGTCGGGTTGATTACACTGCACATCCTAGAATTAGATTCAAAACTGTGTACAAAACACGATATTCCCACAAGTGCGCCTTTATTTGATTTGATTTGTTGTCTACTTCAGTTTGTCCGTATTGACCGTTAACTGACCACAACTAGCTACACTGGTTTGTCAAATTCAGCGTAGCTGCCTCTCAATTACTGCGTGTGGCTGACCCCGCCACCATCATTGGAACCAGCACAAAGAGGAGCATATGCATAGCACAAATACATCAAATGGCTGTTTCTTATGAAGTGCCAACTAAATAAAGCATCAAATATACAATTTTCTTTCACCCTAAAATGTTACGGATTTGCACTTTAACTCTCTTTTCATTATTTAACTATTTATGATTCTTAAACTGTCCGTCCCGCCTTTCCTAGGCGCTGACCGCCTGAGGCAGCTCTCAGAGAACACCACCTACTTCCGCCGGAAACTCCGTGACATGGGCTTAATCATCTACGGCAACGACGACTCGCCTGTCATACCTATGATGCTCTACATGCCTGCCAAAATAGGGTGGGTCACTTTTGTTAACTGCAGCCATTCAAGAGTCAGCCGTGTGTGTGTGTGTGTGTGTGTGTGTGTGTGTGTGTGTGTGTGTGTGTGTGTGTGTGTGTGTGTGTGTGTGTGTGTGTGTGTGTGTGTGTGTGTGTGTGTGTGTGTGTGTGTGTGTGTGATATCCAGATACAGTATATGAAATATTCAGAAATATATAGATATATATATAAAATATGTTTTGGGTGTTTTGCAGCGCGTTTGGCCGGGAGATGTTGAAGAGGAACATCGGCACAGTGGTGGTGGGCTTCCCCGCCACACCCATCATCGAGTCCCGAGCACGATTCTGCATTTCAGCCGCCCACACTAGAGACATGCTGGACACAGTGGGTCACTTGATAAGATTTAGTCTAGATTTTTTTCAAATTGTTAGATATGATTTTGTCCCAACCTCCATACTTGTCTATCCTGTAGTTAGGGAGATAACGGTTAAACTAGGATCAAAACAGTTGTTGTTCATCCACTAATGCTTGCTAACATCTATTAAATAAGTTAAAAGTAAGTAAAAATAATCTAGTAAATGAAAGTTAAACTATTTAATCATACCCTGGGGCCTCCCTGGAACCTCTTAAAGGACCCATAGGGGTCCCCGGAACGCAGGTTGACAAACCACTAACATAGACAATTAGTTTGGAGTCATCATTTTCTGTCTTTATTGTTATTAGCAGGCTGGATCCCCAATAGTAATTTTTACGGGAAAGATTCTCTGAATTTTTAGATCTAAAACTTTTTGAAACAGAAGAACAGCAGAAGCTACAAATAAGGTTTACGTCTCTGTTGCACTGGTATGTCCCAAACATCTCATAGTTTCGGAGCGGAAATGAGTGAAAAACCAACCAAATTTGACCGAAATCACAGACAGGATATAATGCATTCAATGCCAAAATATGTCCAACCCAGCTAAAGCTATCTGGAACACAACAACATAAGCTACGAACACAGTTGATGTGTCGTTTAAACCGGTATGTCACAAGCATCTCAAGCATCTCACAAGTATTCAGCTGGTCGTGCTTGACAGATATGCCATTATTTGTAAACAAAATAAACTAGATGGTAAGAAACTTCATGACTTTATTTACAGTAAGACACTTTATGACGTCATCGTACAATTCACTATAAACGTAAAGGTTCTGATTATGAATGTACATTGGCACCGTGTCAAGTGTACAGTGTAGACTTCGTAGCTCTGTAGTGGTTAGAGATTACAAACAATGCGTTAATGTCTATATTTATATGCTTTCTTACCTGGTATATGTCTGTAGATCTGTTCGATCGATATTTGATCTTTTCATTGGTCCCCATTACTTTGCGGGATTAATAAAAAATATGAAAAACATTAATCCACAAAAACTTGTGACCACGTCAAGTCGAAGTCGAATGTGTGACTGAGTGATGTGTTCAAGATCCAGGGAGGTGTCTGAAAAATAGAAGCTGTGATATGGCAATTACACAAAGAAATACCACAATGTTTTTTGCATTTCAATGAAACGTAACTAATTGAAAATGTCATTCAAGGAAAAAAATCACCACTAAAATTACTGGGTGACAGAGTCACCCAGGAACGATCATAATTCTTAAAACACCGATCTTCAGGAATATATAAACTGAACGCCAGAAGAGAAACATGCAGACGTAAGTCTGTGTTGACTGGTCCAGATATTTGTAACTTTTGTATCTTGTGATGCATTTCACGGAAACCAAAAAACTGTAATATGTTCCTCAAAGGAATAAACTGGACCCTGTGTATTGCTTGCTGCCTGCATCTATATTTACTTTATTATTATTGCCTTTTTTCTTTTTTTTTTCTTTTTTGTTTTGCAATTTCCTAAATGGGGTGAATAAACTCTACATTTAATTATAATAATGATGATGATAATAATAATAATATAATAAAATAATAATAAATATAGCTGCATGCAGCGATACACAAGGTCCAGTTTAGTCATGTTCGGTACATATTACAGGTTTCCGAGGTTCCCGGATCTGCGCTCTGTGATTATATGCGGGATGTTTCGAGCAGACCAAGGGACCCTCTCCAACCATGTCGGACCAGATGTCACTGAAAATCCCGGATTCTTTCTTAAATCGCTCTCCTTTCGCGGGGATGGGGGTCGTGCCGGGCTGGGGTTGGGAGAAGGGCCAGTTCAAGTGGAAATCAGTGTTTGAGGAAGACCCGCCGCATCAGCTCCGGGGGGCCTCTTCCCCGCTGTGCGCTGCCGGCCAGAGAGCGCCACGGCTGGGAAGATAGTGAAGGATGCACCAATGCTCCTGTTGTATGATGAGCTGTGTCCCATGTTTTGCAAAACGCAGCACGAGTTACAGTTTTCCAAGTTCCCATGAAACTAAATTGTGCACCAAATGTAAACTGTAAACTATATATATGTAAACTATATGTAAACTATATATATATATATATTTATATATATATACACAATGTATATATATATATATATATACACAATGTGTATATATATAGTATATAAATATATATATGGAAAATATGGATCATACGTATACAGTATCAATGTATCGCCAGTAAATGAAGTCATTTTTCTTTACTATCTGGCATATTTTATATTGGGGGAATTCTCCAATACAAATACAGATACTTATTTTAACATCATATTGGGCAACCTGGACACAATAAAAACATTGTACATTGTACATTGTACAAATGTAATGTATATCACCAGAGGCAACACTTAGTTTCTAATAGCCATAATAATAATAATAATAGCATTTATAACTTATATTAAGTAGCACCAGGAACTCCGTCCAGTCCAACACTTCTTCTCCACCGCCTCAAGTTTTAGGGATTGTTGCTCCAAACCAGCTGTGCCATCCTTCAGATACCTCATTGAATTCCTCTGACGTGATATAATCGCAGGTTTTGATCCCAGGATGATAGAGGCGTCTAACGTGGCCGTGATTATAATACAATGTGGATGGCCGAGTCTCTTCAAAGGCTCCTCATCCATCTCACTGAGAAGCGCTCAGCCCCGTTTTATTTGTATCTTCTTTATTTTCATTTTTGACAATGTTCCGTTTAAAGGGCATCAGCCGCTCGAGAATCTGCTTTTTCTTCAGTCTTCGTTCTCGCTCAAAGTCCTGGAATCAAAAATATATAACAAAAAGCGCAGGGTCAGGAGGAGGAGGAGGAGGAGGAGGAGGAGGAAGGTAAATTGCTTCCAGGTGTAGTGTTGCAACAGAACAGAGGGGAAAGGAGAGAAGGAGCGTTACTCCTGGATCTGTCGTCCTTCATTTAGTCTAGATCTAGATCTGACCAGATCAAAGCAGGAAGAGTCCAGAGTGATGAGCGTCCAGCCTTCCTGATATTGGATTTGTCTGTCTGTCTGTGTGTCAGTCGGTATGGACGTCTGTCCGTCTGTCTAGCTAGCTTGTAGAATTTCAGGATTTAGCATAGGTAGCATAGTACTAATCTTGTCTTGTCTTGTCTTGTCCTGTCTGGTGTTGTCCCGTCTCCAGGCGTTAGAGGCCATCAGCGAGGTGGGCGATCTGCTGCAGCTCAGGTACTCCCGGCACGCAGCTCCAGAGCTACAGTCCCTGGGATGGACGACGGAGCAAAGTCTACTCCAGGACTAGGACACCTGACCCCCCCCCCCCCCACACACACACACACACACACACACACACACACTTTCCGCTTTACACCAAATTCATCACTGACAAACTTCCCCCAAAAATCAAAGTTGTGCGCGGCTTCGTAGAAACTCTGCCACCGAGCTTTTTCGCTTATCAAGTTTTTTTTTTTTTGTTTTTTTTTTCCTTTTTACCTCCAATCGAACCCTCCGAGGGTCTAGAGAAAGAAGCCACTCGCAGCCGAAATGCTTTGTTTTTTTACTTCTTTTGAACTGAGACCAGACCCATCATCACATCCAGTCTTATTTGGTTATTGTTTTTTTTAAGTTACAGAATTTTTCCGAAAGTCTTAACTTGTGCAATATCAGCAATCCATCAACAACCATATGGATTTGTTGTTTTGAATTCACATCATCAGGATGTAAATATATCAAAATATCTATTGATCGGTCTTTCAGAAATAGGCTTAAAGCACACATGAATAATAAAAGATAAATGTATTTATAAATATTATTTATCATTACCATGTTACGCGAATGTTCTGTCAAAGGAGAAACATCTTCACTTGTTCTCCATTTATTTACTTCGTCATTTTTTCCCCACTAATGAATCTTACTTGAATGGAAAGAATAAGAAAATCCCATTCTTTCCCAAACCAAAGGACATATTATTATTACGTATAGATGTATTTTCTACTTTTTTTTTTTTTTGAAATGCAAAGCATTCGCTCGGAAAAATGTAAAAAGATAAACGACAAAGTGTGTGTGTGTGTGTGTGTGTGTGTGTGTGTGTGTGTGTGTGTGTGTGTGTGTGTGTGTGTGTGTGTGTGTGTGTGTGTGTGTGTGTGTGTGTGTGTGTGTGTGTGTGTGTGTGTGTGTGTGTGTGTGTTAGAGGGACCCTTGTGAGAGATGACAAAAAAAAACAATATTTTGCTATTTTTCAGCCTTATTTACTGTTTACAACTGCACTTGGGTACTTAAGCCCACGACGTCTTTAACATTTCAACGATATGTGATTTTAAACCTTAATTCTATAGTTTTTTTTCTCACTCAAGTGCTTCAGTTTGTTCCTCTTCCACTGTAACCTGCAAGCCTGTATGCATGACGACGCTCCATCCGATGTACAGACAGCCCTATTTATTTAAATTGACATTAATGGTTAATTCATTTAATTTCTGGTTTGTTTGTGTTCTTGTTTTTTGTACATTTTCACCTTAAGTGTCCAAATGTGTCTTCTACTTCAGTGCTAGAACTACTGACAGGGCATTGATACAATAAATGCACAGATGATGTAGTGACTGAAGATTGCAGGCTTTGTTTGTATCCACTGGAAAATATCTATGTATGTATAAATACATGCATATATTTATTTGTATATGCATATTTCTGTGTCTGTGTGTCGATGTGTGTTTGTGTATATCCCACTCCTCTCCCATCTGTGATCATATCGAACGGCATTCCAGATCGACCCGCTTTTCCACTGTAAATGATATACATGTGTTTTGACTGTGTTAGTGTGCACTAACATGGATGGGTTACTCTTAAATATGTCAAAACATCCAGTTTGCATTTTGTCTGTTTTGGGTTTTTAATGTTGTTGCAGCCAGTCGCTAAGCTGGCAGTGTTCTGACCATTCCACTAAAATGTTCATTAAGACGACTTGTCTCACCAGAAGAATTATTATCTTCTGGTGTTTTAGCACAACATAAGTTTACTGAAATAAGAGACGCTTTGTAACCCTGTATGATAATTTACGACCTCAGTCACTTGTTCAACTCAACTTGTCTTTGGACAGCAAATCATTCCATTCAGTCAGGACCATTGTTTCTTTTAGTTGTTGTTTTCACCATGAAATGGCTTGAAAATGGCTTGATTTAATAAATAAAAATGGTAGAACACAACATAACAATCTAATCTTGGAATTTCTGGAATCTGGAATTTGCTTTCAAATGGAAAATTTTACTTTTTTTTTTTTTGGCAACGTTTCTGTTGAAGCTGTTGACTTTTCCGTGCAGTATTTCAACGTCGGGTTCGGTTGATCTTTCCTTCTGTGAAGACACGATGTGATTGCAAACAGCAAGATGATCATTTTGAAGCTGAACCGTTAAGCAGACGCTAAAGATGTTTGTTTGTTCGATGTATTTTAACATTGTTCAAGGCCCGTTTGATGACCTGCAATGACCTTTGGAAACGTTCTTATCAGTGGCTTTTGCCTTTGGCAAGTTCATTGAAGTGGGGTCGGAGATAAACCACTTCAAGGGGGTTTCTGCAAAGTTCTGGTGTTTGTTAACTATGCTCTTGGAAAACAGTGCTTTGGAAATTAAATCACTCTATTACTTCCTGTACCTGGTGTGTGTGTTTATTTATAGCGGTATTGAGTCTATGTGTCACTTATAGGAGAGGCTGATAAGAGGCTGATGATCTGGAGAGCGTGTGTGTTTGTGCTATTTTGAGCATTTTCGACATCCCTTTGCGCCTTTTACCCACGATAGTAGCGTGTCATTCCCAAATACCTCCAGTCTCTGAGGAACCTCGGTGTGTCACCCCCACCCCCCCACACACACACACACACCCTCGACGGAGCTGCCCTCGCCATCGCTCCTTCCCACTCCCACAGTGCCAGCCCACAGAGAGGACATCCCGAAGCCTGCGTGAAACGAAGGAAAAGAGTTTACCCGGAAAAAAAGGCGCACGTACAAACTAGACCAGAACCTGGATGAACTTCGGCTGGATAATGGATTAGAAGATATATCTGAACTCCAGATGTCATTGTGTTGGAAAGTGAACAAAAAAACACCACCCACTCCACGACCAAATGACTCATTGTGAATTGGTTGGATGAGCGGCGCGTCGGTGCGGACTGGGGGAGACTCCGGGTGTTTGGGTATTTAGGTTTCGCCGCCGACACTTAAAAAAAAAAGTCTCCAGACTGGGGGGGGGTTTATATATGGGGAAGGTTGACCATGACCTGGACCCATCACACGCACGGTTCACTCCCAGACATGGATCTCCTGCTGCTGGATGCTGCTGTTGCGCACTGGCGCGCATCCTCATAAAGTGCGACGCTCCGCAGCCGGAGAGTCGCAAAGTCAAGATCAGCCCGATCGATCCGCGGAGCAGAGGTCGGTGCTCGGTCTGAATCAGCGCGAAAGTTCGTCCAGCTGCGATTAAACAGACAGTTGTTGAGCAGACCTCTCGTTTAGAGGCTCTTTTTTTTTTTTTTTTTTTTTTTTTTTTTTTTTTGGAAACATGCCTCGGCTTGGAAGGAGGTTGCAGATGCTCAGGGTGATTTGGTTTCTGCTCATGGTTAGTTTTGTTACCGGCTTCCCCACCAGATATAAGAATAAGAATGTTGCCCGTAAGCTGCACAACGGAGTTTCGTTTGAGGTAAGTGGTTTTATCTTTTATTCTGCTTTGATATTTAGGAACTAGATGAGCAACAAGTGTATGCACAACTGTTCTTCTAACTTCTAACCCCTGCTTTTACCCCGGCAAAATTGAAATTCCCTTGTGGAACTTGTCTATTCCCAATTCATTTAGCCTCTTGGAACCCCATTAATTGCCCATGTACCCAATAATGAATTGGGTTTATTAAAAATGTGTAATTACACAAAGAAGATGTGGTCATATCTCACCACATGCCAACTGTGCCTTTATTGAGGCACTATGTGATAAACCAATGAAATGTTTAAGCAGTAACAGAATTATTTATTTATTGGAGTTTCGATTCATGTATATTGGTTGTTTTATGAATTATGCACATAGGTCCACCTTGTGTGGTTTAGATAAATTAGTCTCCACCTTTATCTTTTAAAGGACACTCGATTTTACCACGCATTGGGCCACTGTTTGGACCCCGTTGAATAAGATTTAGTCTCTGGGACCCGAATCTGAGATGCTTGTTATTGTTGGATATGATTTAGTCCAAACTTCCACACCTGTCTGTAATGTAGGTATGGCGGTAACAGTCAAACTAGGATCAAAACAGTCATGAATGTCTTCAATGAAATAATGGTGACATTTTATCTATTAATCATTTTGCTTGGGACCCCTCTTGTAGGACCCCTGGGAGGTCCCCGGACCTTGCGTTGAGAACCACTGGTTTAGGTTGTATCCAACTGTTTGCGTTACACACGTACACAGATGTATATGTGTGTGTGTGTGTGCGCGCATCCGTCCATGTGTTTGTCTGCTGGACTGGAGTTTTTCAGCCTTTGAACTTTTCTTCTTGTGTGGCCTTAGAGAGGGGGGGATAGAGAGAGAGAGAGAGACCCTACCAGCGCTCCATCCCATCATCGGTCTGATTGATGTGAAAGAGGAACTAGAGAGACTGAGCAGCAGAGAGATGAGATAGAGGGAGAGGGAGAGAGTGAGAAGGAAGGAAGGGAAATAAAGGAGGGAGGGAGGGATTCCTGATGGAAAATGAAGCGTGCGGTGGCATTTACAATTGGACATATCGAGTCCCAAAAAGATGTAGTTGGCGGGGGAAGACCTGGTGAAGGGTGGGGGGGGGGGGGTGAGAAGGATGAAAGAACCACTTTGGAGAGGCTGGAGGAGGGCGGGTGAGATGGAGGGATGGTTAAGTCGGTACAGTAGGAGAGGGAGAGGCAGAGAGAGAGAGGAAGGGAGAGAGAGAGGGAAGCAGGAGAAAGAGGCTTATGTAACCGGGCTAAATCGAACCCCCTAAGGTTCTCACAATGGAGTCGGGTGAGTGGGGGGTGGGGAGAGGTGGGGGTCAAGGGTCAACCCCTCTGATTGTTTACATTGACCCTTTTCTGTGTTAATGTGGAATTTCCTGTTTTTGGTTTTAGCCCCATCTCTCGGGGTGGAGGAGGAGGAGGAGGAGGCGGCGGCGGTGGCGGCGGCAGTGGTGGTGAGGGTAGAGGGGGCTTTGTGTCAGAGCATTAATGGCCTCTTTTCCAAATAGTGAGACCTGTTTGCCCTGTTTGCCCTGCCTCGTTCCATCCCTTAATCCCCACCCCCCGTCTCCCTCGTGCCACCATTTGTTTTGCCTCCCTTGTGTTGTTTTTAATTTCCAAAGGCGGGGCAATCAAAGAGGTCCCCGTGGTTTATTGTTCTTCCGTAATGGCTTGGAAACGGCCAAGTGCAGGGGGCCTTTGATATCTACAGCCGCATAAATCAAGGCTGCCACATTGCCTGGCTTCCCCAAAACCAGCACACTCCACCCACCCTACCCCACCCCATCCCACCCACTTCCCTATACCCATAACGTCTGTCAGACTTACCGTGGGAGCCCTAAATGGCTCCAGTGTCTTCCCGCCGGACAGGGCAGTGGGTCTCTCTGCGGGGTTGTGTTTGTAGACTGAGCCCAGGTTCTCCTGCTCTGCATTCTCTGTTAAGACGCACCACATGCTGTCGGCCAACGTGGTCTTTGATCTGGGGAGCCCCACTGGCGAGCAGAAGCAGGAGAGGGAGAGAGGAGAGAGGGAGAGTGAGTGAGTGATATACAGGGCGAAGGAATTACAGAATCCAGATGTGTAACAGGATCAGATGAGGAGGGTGTGAAAGTATGTGCCCTGCCATCTGACTCTGGTCAAAGCCATGATCCTCTGTCCGTCCCTATTGCAGGGCGGGAGTAAATGGATGGATAGATGGATGGATAGATAGATAGATAGATAGATAGATAGATAGATAGATAGATAGACAGATAGATAGATAGATAGACAGATAGATAGATAGATAGATAGATAGATAGATAGATAGATAGACAGATAGATAGATAGATAGACAGATAGATAGATAGATAGATAGATAGATAGATAGATAGATAGATAGATAGACAGATAGATAGATAGATAGACAGATAGATAGATAGATAGATAGATAGATAGATAGATAGATAGATAGACAGATAGATAGATAGATAGACAGATAGATAGATAGATAGATAGATAGATAGATAGATAGATAGATGGATGGATGGATGGATGGATAGATAGATAGATAGACAGACAGACAGACAGACAGACAGACAGACAGACAGACAGACAGACAGACAGACAGACAGACAGACAGACAGATAGATAGATAGATAGATAGATAGATAGATAGATAGATAGATAGACAGACAGACAGACAGACAGACAGACAGACAGACAGATAGACAGACAAATAGATAGATAGATAGATAGATAGATAGATAGATAGATAGATAGATAGATAGATAGATGGATAGATGGATAGATAGATAGATAGATAGATAAATATAGATAAATATAGATAATCTGCTAAATGCAATGTAATAATAAATAGATCGGTAGACTAGGTGGTTGTAAATAGCATGCTTTTTTACAGAATATAAAACTCAGATTTAAAGGAGTCTGGAGATCATCACAGTCAGACTGTAACCTGCACAAAGCCCAGTTTTGAGGTGGAGCCGATGGCATACAAGATGGTGTCATCGGCGTGGAAATTAATATTGGGGGAAGCAGCAGCATTGCATCCAGTAGAGAGGCTTTACATTAACTGACTAAATTATAGTTTAGATAGTACCATCCGTGTCTTTTCTATATTGTTCTATTCAATGTGTATGTCTGACAGTGGAGCGCCGACTGGCATTAGAGCTTCTTTAGTCCCTGTTTGCCATCCACCGTGTTGGTCCTTCCGAGGAGCCCATTGACCTGAGACGGCTGCTGCCGTGGACGTCGTGGTATAAGCGCGACAGGTTTACTCTCGCTCCGACCGGTGCAGGGGTCCCACCCCTCCCAGGCCCTCTCATTAAATCAAAAAATTAGAATGTATCTGGCACAGGCCCCTCTTTGTCCAAGGCCTGGATGCCGGAGCTGTTGTGGGAAAAGAATGAAATGGGCTGGTTAGGCGACTGGCGGGTTGGTCGGTCGCCGTGGTGGATTTTTAGATTTGCTGACCAAGCTGTCAAACGGTAGTTATTTTTGTCCAGGAAACACTAATAGTAAGGTTGTTGCGGCTGTTATTCTAGCAAATACACAAATACAAATAAACACACAGATCATTAATAACACTATACACATCTCCATGTTCCTTAATTTTTTTAATCAGGCTCACGGCCAGCCAACTCAGAATGGAGGCATCCAATACGTCTCCGAAGCTTTGGAGCAACAGAACCAGGTTCAGAGCCTCCTGCCCGAGCCCCACAGCCACCAGAGGAGGTGGTCCCACTCACAGTACCGCTCGGTGGGGGTCCTCCCACAGCCTGAGCCCGAGGAAGAGACCAAACCCTTCATCCTGGATATCAAAAACCTGCCGGACCTGGCCAACGCTGACATCAATTCTCAGAATCCCAATATCCAGGTCAGTGGTATCTCTTGCTGCTTCGTGATGTCCACCATTGGAAACGTATTCAGGAAGCTTGTAGAGTAAGTTTACTTTAAGGTAGTTCCAAGTAATATGGAAGAATAGATTTAAGTTTTGTTGTAATATTATACTCTATATTACTATATATATATAAAGTATTGATTTGATGGATGACCAATTGTCATCAATGACACCCATTGACGCCCGTTTTCATTCCCAATGGCCCACGTCTGTCAGATCGGGTCCAAATCAGACCAATTTTGTGTAGTCTGATTGGGCCTAAATGTGCGTTAACACATCAGCTCAGTGGTGAGTAGCTGCTGTAGCATCTTGGATGAGTCATACAGAGCTAATGAAGGGTAGTTAACCAGAATAAACAGTCAAACATTTTCCCCCTGAGAGGAAAGATCTTGGTTCATTTGTTTTGTCTGAGTGCTCATGCTCATGTCTGACTGGCTGAACGACGATTAGGGAGCGGGTTTGGTTTCCCAAAATACCCAATTGAGGATGTGAGGTTGGTTTATTTCCTGAAATCAGCTTGTCACTAACAACCCATGTGTTGGCACCTATTACACTAACACTTCAAGTGATTCCAGCCATTACTAAGATGCTTCAATGGTTTGTCGATGCATGTTTAGGACATTTATTACAGTCTTTGTTCGTTGGCTTAGATCCTCTTTAACAGTGTATTCATGGCATCATATTAACTCATTGTTTTCCGTCTCTGCAGGTGACCATTGAGGTGGTGGATGACCCTCAGATGGAGGTAGAAATGGACCTGGCCAAGGAAAAAGACTGGCTCCCCTCCTCCTCCTCCTCCACAATAGATTGGCTCGGGGGGAAGAAGCTCTTCTGGCCCCTGTTCTGGGGCTACACCGATGCCGACTCCAGCGAGGACAGCACCGGACGCTCAGGGCTGGACGAGACCGGAGAGGAGGAGGAAGACTACTCCCTTGACTACGGCAGTGAGGAGCCCCTTCCAAGTGGGGTGGGCGGGGAGTGGGATAGTCGCTGGAACGAGGGCTGGGACCCAATGCAGAGCTACTATGGTAGGTGTTGCCAAGTGGTACACTGACTGCCCTACAGACATCTCAAAATAGCTCTATTTAAAGGTTCTTCATAGCCTCTTCAGTGTGGATTTCGGAAAAGTTTAAACTTTTTTGTGGTTGTTTTCAATGCAGCAAGAAATAGAGAAAACATGGATAGGTTCCTTGTAGGTTCAGAGTTCTGAACCTAATGATTTACAGCTGAATATGGAGCTGACAGGAATGTTTATAAAGAGGGAGAGAGACAGGCAGAGCAACATCAGACTGACTTTGGAGGACGGCAGCATAGACTGTCCTAACCGCCAGAGTGACCCAGGCGGTGCCAAGTGCGGGAACATGGGCACTCGACCATCAGGGCATTGTGGGCTGGAGGCGCTTTGAAGTCGACACTGGTCGTGCCGGTCGCAGAGGCCTGTCTTTTGAAGATGGACCCGATGCGCTCGCTAATGGCAGCGTGAGGCCGCCACTGTACCCTGGGACAAAACAGCCCACTGCTTGCGGACAATTAGAGGGCAGATTGGGAACACAGAATGACAGGGGCCATTCGGCTGGGTCTTTCATCCATCCCTGGGCCCCCAGGCGCCCCCCCCCCCCCCCCCCTCCCAGACCCTGGCGGCCCTCGCTGCCCTCTGCGGCTCGGCGTTTTGAGCCAGTTCAAGAATTTTGGGGGGCTTTCAGGGCCCTGCATAACATTTATGGCTTTGTTTGTTGTTTCTCTTAATTCTACTCTGGCACGGTGGGAAAAAAAAGTGCAGCCTGCCTCAGCACGGACAAACCTTTTTACAATTATGACAAAACTTGTCAAAACAGACAGTTAGTGAAAATGAGATAAGTCATGCTGTCTGCTTGAGTCATGTTGTTCGGGTTCCAGTTAATTAAAAAATCTAGGGGCGAATTCACAAAGCAATTGCGCAGCTTTTGTGGTCGCTAAACCGGCTCAAATAACACAAAATCAACCGTATAATTCACAAAGCACCCACAAACTGTGAAATGCCCCACTAACTGCGCTGCCATGCAAATAGCATCTTGGTGCGCCGGTTCTATTTGCACGTATTTCTATTAGGTATTATGCATACATTTGGCACAAAATTGGCCCCTTACCCATTGCGCCAAAAACCTGGTAACACCCGCTAACATCTTGCATGGATGGAAACATCCACAGACACCAGAAAATCAGAAGTTATTGTTTTTTTCCCACATGTGGGACCATGAAATGTTTTTAGTGTGGGGACTGCTCCATCGGGACCGCTCCGAGAAGCCCCACTCCGAGCTACTCCAGAACCACACCCAGCCGGTCTCTGGTCTCCACACCCAGTCTCTGGCGGGCATGGATACGCCATGCTGCTTCGACTGTTTTTTTCCCCAATCACACTGAAACCATGACATGCCCCTTTTCCAGCGTGTTCATGATGTCAAATATGACACACCAGAAAAAAAAGAAAGGCATACTCATCTACTGGCAATGGGAAAGATGTCAATCGGCTATTTTTTAGCATATTTACCCACGTTTAAAAAACCCAGGGATACCTACTAATTTTAGTGTAAAAACGGTATAAAAGTTATAACGAAGAGTGATAAAGTGGTCAAAATTGGCATTGAACCACAGATGGCATTGAACCTCATAGGAGGACCATGGACAGTTTGAGCCCAGAGCCGGGCCACTGCAGTGAAAAAAAAAAGAACTTTGTGGTAGAGTTAAATATATGAAATTGACTATCATAATTTCTATATTGTAAAATTAACATTCAGTAAGAACTACAATTTTTGAAGTAAACATTTAAATATATAGACCTGTTATTAATGTTATAAATGAACTGTGTGCGAAGTTTTATTATAGAATTGATCTATTCTATAATATAGAATCTATATCTACTATTTAAATGTTTTATAGTCACTGCACAAAAACCTAAAAATACTAAGTCAATTTTTATCTGAAAGTATAGCTTTTTTGAATCCGCATCTCTGCAGATCCAGGATCAGATGCAAAACAAGGGCAAATTGCACCCATCTGGAAAAACCTTATGGGTATGTTTGCGCTGTCATATCATGAGCACAATATCTTTTGTGAATCGGATGCTAAGACGGCGCAGATAGCGGGAGCAATTGATGCACAATTCATGGTGCTTTAGCGGCTGCAATCCATTCTTTGTGAATTCACCCCCTAGAGTGCAACCTCCTAGATCCATCGACGAACATCAATGAGGACTGCCTGAATGAAGTGCATGTAGCCTCGTTAGCAAAGCAGGACAATGCTTGTTATTTGCTCAGATCTAAAAGCCTGATGAACATAAATCAGGGATGCCTTCCTCACTCCTTAGCCTCTCCTGTAATTAGGCCTCTCCCGAGACCCTGTTCCCATGTGGCCACATGGCAAGTTGGCAGTACCCTCAAAGGCAAATTGAGCGCCTGCTACACCCAATCTGGTATTTCTGCACCCACCTTGTCTTTAATCGAGGATGAGTTGTTTTCTGTGTCACTAACACCACGAGGAAACTTGGTGCACAGGCGGATCCACCCACCCCAGCAACGTCTCTCTGTCTTTTGCTCTCTAATTTGGCAAAAGCCTACTTAAGAGACTTTTGGTTTGCATGGGAAAGGTTACACATTTGCCATTTATGACATTTTTGACACAGACGTGCTTGAAAACATTTTCAGTTTTAAGACTACTCAAGCAGACAAATAGGGCTAGGGTTACGGTTAGAGAGAAATACCCTCATAACTTCATCAATATTTCATAATTTGGTGAAAATGTGTTTGTGGCAATGTTATGAATGGAACCCAACAAAAGTGAAATATGAAACTGAAAAGTGTCATTTTGTGGCTCCCACAGAAAAGGAGACAGATGAGTGGACCACCTGGACTCCCTGTTCAGCCTCCTGTGGACATGGTGAAAGGAAGAGGACCAAGTCTTGTGGATACTCCTGCACCCTGACAGAGACCGCCCGGTGTGACCTGGAACCTTGTCCTGGTGAGAAAACCTTTAATATATACTGTATAATTTGGCTACACAGAAAAAAATGCTGTTATTCATGTCAGTGGCTTTCATCCTGGCCAGGGTCATTATTGTATTGTTTCTGACCTACATTTCACTACTGTTGTCCCCCTGTCATCAGCTAGTTCCAAAAATATGCTCTTCTGAAGCAGTCCATGTGCCCCTTTTCCCTCATTGCAGATGATATCAACACGGTGGTGGAGCCTTTCCCCTTTGAGATGGAAAACGGCACAGAACCTTTTGGTACAGGTCAGTTACAGTATACTTGATTTCTCTGTTGTAATATGAAGGAGCGTGGCTGTCCATCGTTCTGCCAGGCATGCCGCTTATTGACTGCTCAAAAGCTTGTTCTTGGATGGGGAGAGAACTTGTATCCCATGGTTTCCAATCATCCTGCCCCACCAGAGCGATGGTCTCAGTGGTTGGCTCTGTTGACTTACAGCAACCAAGGCTCTGGGTTCAATACATCTGGGACTGTTCTGTGTTGAGTTTGCAACCTCCTAATGTTCCCCAAGTTCATTTGCTCAGGTTTCCCCTACCTTAAAGAAAAGCATGTTAGGGTTAGAAACTCCTGCCGACCAAGGTATTGGTCGAGATCTGTAGTTGGTCCCTGGGTGCCGCTACCTGGGAGCCCGCTGCTCCTGTATACAAGGATACTAGATGGGTTAGATGCAGAGGATTTTGGATTGGATTGTGTTGATGCTTTAGACCAGTGCAAGTTTTGATAGTTTTTTTCTGCATGTTGGTTGAAAAGAATTGTCCAAGGCCAAGTGAAGATAGAGATTGGAGACTTTCTACACCAGCATTGGAATTATTTTTGCAGACAGGCAACGAGGAGCAGGAGCTTTATCCGAGCCCAATCAGTGAGAATGGTTTGCAAAACGTTAATATACTGGCAATCGCTGATTGTTGACTGTGGCTGCTAGGAAAATTTTGACATACTGTATCTCCCAACCTGGGGATTAGTAAAGTGTATGTTCTTCTTTCCCATCCAGACATGGACAGCTGTGAGAAGTGGCTTAACTGTAAGAGCGAGTTCCTCCAGCGGTACCTCAAACAGGTCCTATCCGAGCTGCCCAGCTGCCCCTGCTCGTTCCCCTCCGAGGCGGCCTACACCGTGGTCAGCGTCTTCGACGAGGGCTGCGACCGGCCGTTCCGGTGGCGCGACGCCAGCGGCCCCAAGGAGCGCCTAGACATCTACCAGCCGTCAGCGCGCTCCTGCCTCCGCTCCACGCTCTCCAGCGACTCGTCCACGTTGGCGGCGCAGCACTGTTGCTACGATGACCATGGCCAGCTGATCACGCGGGGCAAGGGCGCCGGCACGCCCAACCTGATCAGCACTGAGTTTTCGCCTGAGCTGCACTTCAAGGTGGACGTGCTGCCGTGGATCCTGTGCAAGGGCGACTGGAGCCGCTTCCACGCCGTGCGGCCGCCCAACAACGGCCTGCGCTGCCCAGAGAACCCGCACCAAGACGTGTTCCTGAACGAGCTGGAAGAGGCGCGGGAGTACTGAGGGATCATAGCCAAAACAAATCCACTTTATCCATAGAGCAGTGTGCTCCATCCTAACTTGAGAAAGAGGGAAAAAGTAATGTATTTCATTACACATCCCAAAGTGTCAATTCCCAGAGAGGCGTCCATATGCACCCGTGTCCAGGCTTTGGAAGTCTGGTTGTCTCGAGTTAGGATTTGGCACATTGTCCTTGATTTCAGGCTGGACTGAACTTAACTGAACTGAAATGAATAACGAATTAAAAAAAAAAAATAAAATAAAAAAATCATGCAGTGTTCTCCCGATTCTCGCCAACCATTGACACCTCTGGCACGCCATCAAGCTCTTTCTCTTTGTTTCTATTTGGTATACACTCCCCCGTGTGCTTGTAAGCATGATGTCTACCTGCTGGCGGTTTTGTTTGGTTTGGTTTGCTTTGGTTTAGGTTTGGCTTTGTTTTGTTTTGTTTTCCCTCCCGGAGCTCGAGTGCTCGACATTTGCAACAGATGGGGAAACATCTTGATTTATTGCAATTCACCTTCGGAAAAGAAATATTTAGAGTTGTTTGCATTAATATATGGAAGGAGGGAAGGAGCGGGCAGATTTCAACATTGACTCTCTCTAACTAAGATGCTTCAGGGTCAAAAGGTACCACGCCATTTTAAAATGTGCACACAGACGGAGGGCAAAAATGTAGGAAGTGTTATTGTGGAGGCCTAAGCTGCTGCAAACACAAAGGAAATGGGCGATAAATAACAGAAACGTCTGAGGTGTCCATTTCATTATATCAGAAAAAAGTGAATACATTCATGTCTAATTAAAGACCGTATCAAGTTTTACTATTTCATCATGATGTAGTATTACTTAATGCTGAAATCATCCTAGAAACTTGTCCAGATGTGTTTGTTTTTTGCCCGCCGGCTGCTGTGCATTCTTGGAAAACCTGCCTATAGGAGGCGCTGAGATTAACGCCTCCTAGAATTTGAAAGGTTGGGAGGAGGATGCGAGCAGAGTGGAACAAGATCCTAAAAATGTGTCGGTGTCAACAATCCGCTTAGAGTCCAGACTCGTATTAACCGATAAAAACCATATCATGACGATGGAGAGGGAGTCGGATTTCAAGTATTCCATGTGCTCGCAGGGGAGACAAACTATTTCTTATAATTATAAAAAACAAACTAAGTGATTCAGTGAGTTGATCAATCTGTGCTATAGAGGGAAAACTTATTTTTCTAAATCCAGCAGCCTCCTAAATCCCGTAAACAAACGGAGGCTGAGATGGTTCTACAACGTTCTACAACGTTCTCAGGGTAACTTACCGATCGTGATTTAAAACAAAAAACTGAAACTGAAAGAAAAACGCCCGTTTACCTCGACAGTTGGAACGGGAATTGGTAGGAAATTGGTGGAAGGCTGAAGAACGTGTGATCTAGATTCTGACTAACCAGCAGATCAGTGTATTTTGGGCGTGATTGTTTTGGCGGTTATGCATGTTATTATGACTGAATAGCCATTGTCATTACGAAGCATTGTGTTTGGTGCAAAGGCATTATTATTATTATTATTATTATTATTGCTGTTGAGGATTGCTGGTTTGTTGGACATCTTTCGGGGGGGTTTGTGCATAGAACGCGAATGGATAGAATGTCTCTTTTTAAAAAAAGTGACATTCTATCTACATTCAGTCCCTTCTATTCACTCTAGCTCTATGGGTTGCCCCCCTGACCTCTTATCAGGAATTTGACTTCCAGATTTAAGTATGTACGTACGCAGACACACGAATTTTGAAGAAGGCACTTTATTTTGATTATATGTAACAAAAGATCTATTTACAGTATATATACTATATATATACAGTATATAGTATATGTACTGTATATATATATGAATATCAAAATGTTCTCATACATACCAGTTGCTGATGACAGTGTTGTTGTGAGCGGAGAAAAAGAGCATTTTGTTGTATCAAAGTGACAATATCAAGTGTAAGCATGATCTTTTGTGATTTCTGAAGCTAGTATTACATATTATGGTCTTGTACAGTATTTATTTGTCCCCTTGTTTTTTTTTATTTTGCTGAAGCTTTGAAGTGACTCTGGACTCTACACGGTGCACCACTGGGACTGAGACTCGCCGGCGCTCAGCGTCAAAAGGGAAAACACTTCACGCCTCACACCACTTTACACAGTGTCGTACCACCGTGCTCCATCAATGTGCTGTTGTCATTACTATGAAGAAATATATAAAGACTTTGCATTCATCGCCTGGCTCATCTGAGTTGTAGTTATTTGATCATTTTTTCCACAATGCACGGATCGTTCATCTTTGTTAATATATTTTTCATATATTTGTTTTCTATCTGTATATATACAGTATATATATACATAAATATTTATATAGATATTTACACCGATCAGCCAGAACGTTAAAACCACTGACAGGTGAAGTGAATAAAATTGATCACCTTGTTGCAATGGCACTTGTAAAAAGGGTGGGATATATTAGGCAGCAAGTGAACAGTCAGTTCTTGAAGTTGATGTGTTGGAAGCAAGAAAAATGGGCAAGCGTAAGGATCTGAGGGACTTTGACAAGGGCCAAATTGTGATGGCTAGACGATTGGGTCAGAGCATCTCCAAAACGGTCTTGTGGGGTGTTCCCGGTATGCAGTGGGTAGTACTTATCAAAAGTGGTCCAACGAAGGACAACTGGTGAACCGGCAAAAAGGTCATGGGCGTCCAAGGCTCACTGATGCACACAGGGAGCAAACTCTAGTCTGTCTGGTCCAATCCCACAGAAGAGATATTGTAGTAGAAATTTCTGAAAAAGTTAATGCTGCTGTGATAGAAAGGTGTGAGAACACACAGTGCATTCCAGCTTGCTGCGTATGGGTCTGTGTAGCCGCAGACCGGTCAGAGTGTCCATGCTGACCCCTGTCCACCACCCAAAGCACCTACAATGGGCATGTGAGCGTCAGAACTGGACCATGGAGCAATGGAAGATGGTGTTCTGGTCTGATGAATCACGTTTTCTTTTACATCATGTGGATGGCCGGGTGCATATGCGTCATTCACCTGGGGAAGAGATGGCACCAGGATGCACTATGGGAAGAAGGCAAGCCGGTGGAGACAGTGTGATGCTCTGGAAAATGTTCTTCTGGGAAACCTTGGATCCTGGCATTCATGTGGATGTTACTTTGACAGGTACCGCCTGCCTAAACGTTGTAGACCAAGTACACCCCTTCATGGCAACGGTGTTCCCTGATAGCAATGGCCTCTTTCAGCAGGATAATGCGCCCTGCCACACTACAAAAACTGTTCAGGAATGTTTTGAGGAACATGACTAAGAGTTTGAGGTGTTGACTTTGCCTCGAAATTCCCTGGATCTCAATACGATCGGGATGCGGGATGTGCTGGGACAACAAGCCCGATGCATGGGGGGGCCCCGCCTCGCAACTTACAGAACTTAAAGGATCTGCTGCTAACGTCTTGGTGCCAGATATCAGAGGACACCTTCAAAGGTCTTGTGGAGTTCCTTCCTCGAAAGGGTCAGAGCTTTTTTGACGGCACAAGGGGGAGTTACACAATATTAGTGGCTATTAGTGGTGGTTTAAATGTTGTGGCTGATTGGTGTATATACAGTATATTCAGTACTACCTCCACGTCATCACTGAATAAGGGTATAAAGTGGTAGATGAATGTAGTGATGGTGGTTTAAGTGGTAATGTGAAAGATTTTCTTGTTGAAGGAAACCCATATATGATTTGGTTTGACTGTCTTACTCACTGTTGTACTTTATTTATTATTGTAGCTTTGAAGCTACCTGCTCCATCTAATGTGACAGATTGATAATATCACAAAATATTTCTAAATCGCCCTGAGAATGATCTCCCCATTCTACCGCTACATGTGATTTCTTTTTGGTGGTTTGTCAGAGCAAACTATCACAGCTAACCGGCTAACTGCTAACTAGCACAGCTAACCGCCGAGTAGTGATGCGTGACTTGCAAACAATGAGTTTGTAGCAAACAAATATTCTAAAGGACTCAGGAATCCTGAGTCACCCGGGCAAAATTGTTGTTTGTTTGCGTCAAGCAATGACTCCTGAATGGATCGTGAACCAGATCCATGAGCTGTGAGTCGCGAGTCACGCGAGTTTCCTGGCAGCGTGCTGAAGGGTCCTTGAGCAAGACAGCAAACCCCTAACTGCTCCCGTTGAGCCTTGCATAGCTGCCTCCATCGGTGTACCAATAAGTTTAAAGTCACTTTGGACAAAATGTCTGATCAATGATATAATGTGATGTAATGTCGCGCATCAACCTCAGGAGTTCCATTACAACTCAGAGTTAACTCTTCCATCTCTCATTCGTCCGACATAACAGCAACTGAATCAAACAAACAAAGAGTCAGAAAATTGAACTAATGTTTTTACTGAGTCAATCGTACAGGGTCAAATCTCTAATAGGAATTGAACCTTTCATCACTGGCTAGCTGAGAGCTAACTAACAGAGCTAACTGGCTAACAGCTAACTAACAGAGCTAACTGGCTAACACCTAACTTACAGAGCTAACTGGCTAGCTAAAAGCTAACTAACAGAGCTAACTGGCTTTCACCTGTACAAATGTTTCCACAGTTGATTCACCCTCAGCAACAACAAGCTTTTCATCCTTTCTTTGCCATCGTAGGTCTTTCTCGGAAAGCAGCGCAGGGGACAGAGGTTGGCGCAAAAGTCACAGTTTATTTACATCAATCGTCATTTCCCTTGAATTTAAACTCCATGCAGCTTTAAACACGTCCTTCCCCCATTGATCACCGCCCATGGTCGCTATCAAATCCATGAACTGACCATGGGCTTTCCAGACCCCGACGTACAGTATAATCACAATGTCACAAGCGGATTAAATAACGGTACGATTAAAGCTTCAAAGGCCAGGGGGTCACAAATCCATGGGCTTAGGCAATGAATGTACTCCTCTTATGCGCTCTAATTCATATAGGTCATGTCTGGTTGACCCGGAAAAAATATAAAATGTACATACTGTAGCTTTAGTTTGGTGCCAAACCGGAGATATGCAGAATATCTACCGATACATCGTCACTGGAACATTAGCTCAGAACGGTGGCACAGGCTGTCCATGCAGGCTGCATGTGTGATGCTGTAGATTATATATATACTGTATATGTGGTATGGGTGTGAATGTCATTTTGTTACGCTCACTGACTCAGAACCACAAGCACAGCATCAAAATTATCAGGTAAGAAGTCAAAGTCCACAAGGTTTATTCCTGCAAACATGCAGGGGTCCAAACCAGGAGATTAGTCAGAGAAGGCAAACTTATCCGGCTGCGAACAGGCAGAGAATCAGGGTCCAGGAAATCAGAGTCCAGGGAATCACGTCCAGGGAATCAGGGTCCAGGGAAACAGGTCCAGGGAATCAGGTCCAGAGAATCAGGGTCCAGGGAATCAGGTCCAGGGAAACAGGTCCAGGGAATCAGGTCCAGAGAATCAGGGTCTAGGGAATCAGGTCCAGAGAAACAGCTCCAGGGAAATAAGCAGAGAATCAGGGTCAATGTAATCAGGGTCCAGAGAATCAGGTCAAAGAAAACAGTCTGGGAATCAGGGTCCAGGGAATCAGGCCCAGGCACTCATGGGCAGGGAAACAGGAAGAGAATCTGGGTCCGGGGAAACAAGTCCAGGAAATCAGGTTCAGGGAAACAGGCAGAGAATCGGAGTCCAGGGAAACAGGTCCAGGGAATCGGGTCCAAAGATTCAGGGTCCATGGAATCAGGTCCAGGGAAACAGGTGCAGGGAAATAGGCAGAGAATCAAGGTCCAGGGTATCCGACAAAGAATCAGGTCCAGGGAAACAGGCAGAGAATCAGGGCCCAGGGAATCAGACAAAGAATCGAGGTACAGGGAATCAGAAAGAGAATCAGGGTAGGGAAATAAGTCCAGGGAATCAGGCAGAGAATCATGGTCCAGGGAATCAGACAGAGATTCAAAGGTCCAGGGAATTGGCCAAGAGAATCAGGGTCCAGGGAAACAAGCTCAGGGAATCAGGCAGAGAATCAGGGTCCAGGGTATCCGACAAAGAATCAGGTCCAGGGCAACAGGCAGAGAATCAGGGTTCAGGGAAACAAGTCCAGGGAATGAGGTCCAGGGAAACAGGTCCAGGGAAATAGGCAGTGAATCAGGGTCCACGTACATGTCCAGGGAATCAGTCAGAGAATGAGGATCCAGGGAAACAAGTCGAGGGAATCAGGCAGATAATCAGGGTCCAAGGTATCCGGCAAAGAATCAGGTCCAGGGAAACAGGCAGAGAACCAGGTTCCAGGGAATCAGACTGAAAATCAGGGTCCAGGGTATCCAACAAATAATCAGGTCCAAGGAAACAAGCAGAGAATCAGGGTCCAGGGAATCAAGATTTTTATTTCAAGATTTTTAGGCAGAGAATCAGGGTCCAGGGAATCAGACAGAGAATCAGGGTCCAGGGTATCCGTCAAAGAATCAGGTCCAGGGTAACAAGCAGAGAATCAGGGTCCAGGCAATCAGGCAGAGAATCAGGGTCCACAGAAACATGTCCAGGGAATCAGTCAGAGAATCAGGGCCGGGGGAAACAAGTCCAGGGAATCAGGCAGAGAATCAGGGTCCAGAGTATCCGACAAAGAATCAGGTCCAGGGAAACAGGTAGAGAACCAAGGACCAGGGAATCAGGCAGAGGACCAGGGTACAGGGAAACAAGTCCAGGGAATCAGGTCCAGGGAAATAGGCAGAGAATCCGGGTCCAGGGAATCAGGTCCAGGAAAACAGGTCCAGGGAATCAGTCAGAGAATCAGCATCCAGGGAACAAGTCCAGGGAATCAGGAAGAGAATCAGCGTCCATGGAAACAAGTCCAGGGAATCACGGAGAGAATCAGGGTCCAGGGTATCCGACGAGAATCAGGTCCAGGGAAACAGGTAGAGAACCAAGGTCCAGGGAATCAGGCAGAGGACCAGGGTGCAGGGAAACAAGTCCAGGGAATCAGGTCCAGGGAAACAGGTAGAGAATCAGGGTCCAGGGTATCCGACAAAGAAGCAGGTCCAGAGAAACAGGCAGAGAATCAGGGTCCAGGGAATCAGACAGAGAATCGAGGTTCAGGGAATCAGGCAGAGAATCATGGTCCAGGGAATCAGACAGAGAATCATGTCCAGAAAAACAGCCAGAGAATCAGGATCCAGGTAATCAGACAGAGAATCAGGCAGAAAATCATGGTCCAGGGAATCAGGCAGAGAACCAGTGTCCAGGGAATCAGGCATAGAACCATGGTCCAGGGAATCAGATAAAGAATCAAGGTCCAGGGAATCAAGCAGAGAAGCAGGGTCCAGGGAATCAGGAAGAGAATCAGGATCCAGGGAATCAGGCAGAGAATCAGGGTCCAGCGAATCAGGCAGAGAACCAGGGCCAGGGAATCAGGAAGACAACCTTGGTCCAGGGAATCAGGGAGAGAATCAAGGTCAAGGGAATCATGCAGAGAAGCAGGGTCCAGGGAATCAGGCAGGGAATCAGGATACTGGGAATCAGGCAGAGGTTCAGGGAAACAAGTCCAGTAAATCAGGTCCAGGGAAACAGGTAGAGAACCAGGCTCCAGGGAATCAGACAGAGAATCAAGGTCCAGGGAATCAAGCAGAGAACCAAGGCCCAGGGAATCAGGGAGAGAATCATGGTCCAGGGAATCAGACAGAAAATCACGGTCCAGGGTATCCGACAAAGAATCAGGTCCAGGGAACAAGCAGAGAATCAGGGTCCAGGGAATCAGGCAGGGAATCAGGGTCCAGGGAATCAGGCAGAGAATCTGGGTCCAGGCAAACAGGCAAAGAATCAGGGTCCAGGGAAACAGATCCAGGGAATCAGGTCCAGAGAATCAGGGTCCAGGGAATCAGGTCCGGGGAAACAGGTCCAGGGAAACAGTCAGAGAATCAGAGTCCAGGAAAACAAGTCCAGGGAATCAGGAAGACAATTAGGGTCCAGGGAACAAGTCCAGGGAATCAGGCAGAGAATCAGTGTCCAGGGTATTTGACAAAGAATCAGGTTCAGGGAAACAGGCAGAGAATCAGGGTTCAGGGAATCAGGCAGAGAATCATGGTCCAGGGAATCAGACAGAGAATCAGGGTCCAGGGTATCCGTCAGGAATCAGGTCCAGGGTAACAAGCAGAGAATCAGGGTCCAGGCAATCAGGAAGAGAATCAGGGTCAGGGAATCAGACAGAGAATCAGGGTCCAGGGAATCAGGCAGAGAATCAAGGTCCAGGGAATCATGCAGAGAAGTAGGGTCCAGGGAATCAGGATCCAGGGAATCAGGCAGAGGATCATTTTCCAGGGAATCAGACAGAGGTTCGGACGGGAGGTACAGGAATCAGGAAGTAGTGCGGAAAAGCTCAGCATGATGCACAAGACAATCTGGCGGAGAACAAATGGAAGAGGACTGGTATTTAAACCCAGGGACGGGACGGGAGTGACAGTGACATGGCATGAGGACCAGATGAACGTAAACCATGAAAACAAATGAGTGACCTGAGTGAAACAAGTATGAATAGTGGGAGATCAGGGAGGATTCGTGACACCTTATCTGCTGTCGTTTGTTGAGTAATTTCCTTTTAAATTAGTACCCATAACAATATATTGGTTACACACACATATGCTCTTTATGCATCCGCTATGACCCAAGAGGGATTTATTTATGAGCCACGCAGAGCTGTGTGAAAAGGGTCCAGACACATGTTGACCACATTGCTGCCACAGCAAAAACAGATAAATGACCGCAGATGTGTGTGTGTGTGTGTGTAGATAGATAGAGAGAGAGAGAGAGAAAGAAAGAAAGAAAGAAAGAAAGAAAGAAAGAAAGAAAGAGAGAGAGAGATGATTGAGAAAAGAGTGCTATGCTGATCAAACTCCTGGAAAAGCTCAGCTGGAAGAATCAGGTTAAATACACGTGCATGTTATAATATTATTTCAAAAAGATTTTTTGTTCCACTCACACCCCAAAGTCACCAGACGCCCATCGCGACCTTCGCCATGGTTGGAATACGCATTTGGGGAAATACAACAATAAAGTTGTCGTTATGTGGGAAAGAAAAAACGTACGGAGGTTGTGAATGTGTGAACCTTGCACCCGGAGTCTGTTTAAATGTGTTTATTTGAGTTTAGTGTTTATTTGTGTGTTTGTTTATTTCTTTGCATGTGTGTATATGTGTATATTTGTCTCTGGGAGATTCTCACAGAACTGTGTGTGTGTGTGTGTGTGTGTGTGTGTGTGTGTGTGTGTGTGTGTGTGTGTGTGTTAGTGTGTGTGTGTGTGTGTTAGTGTGTGTGTGTGTGTGTGTTAGTGTGTGTGTGTGTGTGTTAGTGTGTGTGTGTGTGTGTGTGTCTGTGCGCGTGTGTGCGTGTGTGTGTGTGTGTGTATACCTATAATCAAAGTATGTGTTTGCGCAGAAAGCCATTTTTATTCATGCCTTTATAATTGTATTTAATTCCTCTGAAATAAATTTCCTGTTGTGAGAAACTGTATTTTCCACTTATTAAAATGCATTTTTTAGTAAAAAAAAATGAATTTAATGCATTTTTTCATACAGGAAATTCTATTTACAAGTTCAAACTGTGAATATCACAAATTTACATTTTATCAGGTCAAAAGTATCATTTTTGATTTCAATTGCAGATTTCACAAACACCCTTCCTTTATCAATAAGATTCCATTCTTCAAATTCCAAATTCCAACTTTTCCCCTGTCACTTGAATATGAATTATAATCAGAGTTGTAGTAGTTGAATAAAAACATGCTAAAATGCAGAATTTTGTGTGACACAAATTCACAACATCAGAAGTTGACTTTAACAATATCAGAAATCAATTTCTCTTTTCACAAATAACGTAATCACAAATAACATTGAATTCTTGACTTTTCAAATGGAGAGAAAAAACATCATAGAAATGGAAATATTGGTTTGAGTTTAATATTAGATCTGGGCAATAAAGGGTTAAATACAATTTAAACTAAAACCCTCAGGTATCGGATCTATCAATTTTCCCATTAATAATTTGTTTGATCGATATATTGGTACTACTATAGGACCACCTACACTTTACAGTATATATTTTTGGGAAAATTTAATCAGGATATATAGTATATATAAAAAAAAATCTTCCAGTAGCACATCATTCCATGTTATAGACACACTAGATATGACAGTACTTTTACTTTTAATACTTTAATTACATTTAAGATATTAAATCACATTTTACTTCAATAAAATTGTCAATGCGGTACTTTTACATTTATTACGGTCATTTTGCGTCCGGGTTTTGTATTTTTTACTTCAACAAAAGGTCTAAGTACTTCAATTCTCAGAGCCGATTTTGAATCTTGGTCTTTTTCTTTTTACACAAAAGACGAATAGACAAACAGCAATATCCTCAATATCCTCACTTGAGTACTGAGAGATATCTGGAATTCCAAGGCCTTCCTAGGCCTTTTTGACTGTTTACCCAAAAGTCCGGGGGATGCTTTAATTCAATCTCTCTCTTTTCTTTCAGTTTGCAAGACAAGCCTGGAGGTTATCAGGAAACAAGATGAAGGGTTTGAGGTTTTGAAGTGCCCGTATTTATTAAGGTCAAGACATTTCTGATCAGATTCACTTTCTTTCCTCAGCACTATAAGGAGTATAAATACAGGCCATAAATAAATCTATATAAGCACACACACGTACACATGACGGCATCCCAGAGGATGCCAAAGCAAACTGTGCAATAATCAAATAAAATTTAAAAAATGATTTTTCTGTTTTAATCTTAGTAACGCTGAAGACCCAGCTCTTCAGTGAGTACCTCCTGTCCTAATCTACAATTACTTTGCACCACCTTGCAGTATTTATTGTTACACCAATGTTGTTGTTACACTAATCTCTGTCGCAATGTAGCTGAATGTTATTCTCCCTTGTAAGTCGCTTTGGATAAAAGCGTCTGCCAAATGACTAAATGTAATGTAATGTAATGTTCCCCCAATACAGTCCATGCAAAGTATAGAGAACAGGTGAAATGAGTTTAGTACATAGAGCGACCTCTACTGGTCACTACGACATAGCACATTCCTACAATACAATAGTATAGTATATACACACATTTATTTATTTTGCATTCATTTGGTAATTTTTAAAAATCATTTTTTAAGCGCCATTTATTAATTACATCCATTATTAAGTTATGAATTAGTAATTCATTATATATTAAGTTATTACAAAATGTATATATATATTCATATATCATATATCATATATGGTACGCGGTAGTTTAAACCCAAACATGATCAGAAGATGTATTTATAAATTGGTATTTTATTACAAGCACCTCTGTAAAACTGAATCAGGGTTCAGAATAATCAATGCAGGCAGTGATGGGGTTTAAAGTAGTAATCTGTATGATTCTTTTCTTAAAAAAATCCCATACTTTTTTTTTTTAAGAAACAGCCCTTCAATGCATTTGCTTTAAGCATTCGCTCCTCTACATGCTGTATACATTGTTGGTGGCAGGGTCTGCCAAAAACACACGCACACGCACACGCACGCACACACGCACACACGCACACACACACACACACACACACACACACACACACACACACACACACACACACACACACACACACACAATTTGTTTACAAGAACAAATTTAAAGGTCGGTCCCTCCTGATATCATAATTTTATCCAACTGCTTCCATTGTTGGCCGCCACCCACATAATATAAAGGTCTATCCCCCTGATATGCTACTTTTGGATTTCCTTTTGCATCACTTGTTTCTCTCGCTGGCTCCATTAAACTTCACATCCGTCGGCTCAGACGATTACCTTGTTTCCCACACCAGTGTTGATGGAGACGGGTGTAATTGAATAATCGGGGGGGAAGTGAGCGCCGAATCGCTCGCTGCGGTTCCCCCACTCAGCTTGTCATCCGCTGATCCTGTTCTGAATCACGGGAGGAGGAATCCCCCCGTTGCTCCAGTGGCGTGTGAGGGGATGAGAAAACACAAAAGAAGAGTGGGCGGAGAAACTCTTCTTCACCTCCGCAGTCACGATAGGATAAATATTTTCTACGTGCTTCATCACGTAGGAAATACGCTTCCAGACGCACCCACTCGGAATAATCACGTTAACAAAAATGTCACTGCAGGAAAAGTTTAGCATAAACTTTGTGTTGTCGTTGAGTTGGATCAATATCGGTCTAAATTTGGAGCAGAAATAAGTGAAAAACTGTTGTTATTTTACCAGACATAGAAGAACGTTGACACAATTTGATTAGTTTTAGGAGGTCGCTTTGTGACATAATCATCCGAAGTTGTGTAAATCCAAGATTCGTCTCCTGGAACTCATTGGTATCAAGCCACTTGCGACATTGTGGTGGACCAGCGGGCGTGGTCAAGCACCAGCTGCGGACAACAGCACGGTTCCCTTTCCTGCGGCGGCCAAGCTGCCCCGAATTGGCCCACGTCCGACCCCAGGACCCACACAGGATTCGGTCAAGGTCCGGGAGGGAGGCTATGTCCGACCCAAGGACCTAAGCGGAATGATGTGGTTCTGTGGTGCCGTCTGTGGGTTTGACGTGTGATGAGAGAGGTTGGGAGAGTGCATTCACGGTCGGTAGGGAAATGTGAGTGTTGCGTGGCGCACGGTAACGCGGAGGGGTCCTCGGCAGGATCCCAAGTAGGATCTCACCGGCCCCTTTAACCTTCCCTATAGCTATTTTCCGCTGGGGCAGTCGCGAAACGACACCCTACAGGGGGGCCTTTGAGGGTAGTAGGGTAGTTAAAATTGATGGCGTATTGACGCACCCACACGCCGTGCTCACTCACCCGTATTTTTTGGTGATTAGTGACAGGATATATGGAGTGAGCCGTGACACTCGTGACATGACAGGAGAGGAGATAACCCAGTTGTTGGTGCGGAAGAGCCGCCAGGAAATGCTCTTCCAGCTGGCTCACCATAGTGCGCTTCATGTCCTGAGTGCCAGTTAGTCAACCCTCTGGCTACGCCAAGAACGCCATTGAGGCCCCTCCCCCTAGTCGAGGTCCCATTGGAAAGACTCGATATGGACCTCATTGGGCTGTTAGACTGTAGTGCGGGTATCGTTTTGTGTTTGTCCTAGTGGATTATGTAACCCAGTACCCAGAAGCATTTCCCCTGCGCAGTATTAATGCCAAAAGTGTGGCGCAGGTGCTGTTTCAGGTCATCTCCCTAGTCAGGATTCTGAAGGAAATGCTGACCGACCAGGGCACTACCTTTATGTTACATACACTTCGGGAACTTTACGAGTTACTGGGCGTCCGCTCAATTCGGACCAGCGTTTACCGTCCCCAGACCGATGGCCTGGTGGGGCGCTTTAAAAAAACACCGAAAAACATGATTCAATAGTTTGTTCACGACAATAGCCATAATTGGGAGTGGTTGGACCCCCTGTTATTTGCGGTGCAGGAGGTTCCCCAGGCCTCCACGGGATTTTCTCCCTTTGAACTCTTCTTTGGCAGGAGACCCTTGGGGGTGCCAGATAATTAAAGAAAACTGGGAGGAAGGTCCGAGCACCAATAAGAATGAAATACAGTATGTAATGGACCTGGAGCAAAGTTAGACGGGTTGGTTCGGCCGTTGTCAAGGGAGAATTTGCTCCGGGCTCAGGAACGTCAGCGGCTCTTATACGACTGGGGGGCTCGACTCAGATAATTTGCACCGGGAGACAAGGTGTTCGTGTTGCTCCCTACGTCCAGCTCTAAATTGCTCGCAAAGTGGCAAGGGCCTTTTGTGGTCACACGGCGGGTTGGCGTGGTTGATTACGAGGCCGAACAGTCCGACAGGCAGGGAGAGACACAGATTCATCACCTAAACCACATAAAAGAATGGAGGGAGGGGGCGTCCGTGGCTCTGGTCACACCGGTCATTGAGCGGGATGAGTTGGGGCCGGAGGTTCAAAAAGCGGCTGATCATACCCCAGCCCTGTTAAGTGACCATCTCGCCACGACCTACCTTGATGACATTATCATTAACAGCATCATATGCAGCATGTGGGTGCTGTGCTTGTGTCGTGCCCCATCTGCAGCTTCCACCTTGAGCCAATTGCACACACCTGGGATCAATTACCTACATCACTCCACACAGTATTTAGTCTCCAGTTTCCCCGTCATTCTTTGCCAGACCGTCAACTAGCTTACCCTAGTTGTACAGCTACTGGCTCCATTCTTAGTGCCTAGCTCCTAGTGCTTGTTTCAAGTCCCTAGTTTATGTCTCTTTGTTTCTTCTTCCCCTTACCTGCTTGTCTCCTCTCGTGGACCCAGTCTGTCTGTTCCTCTCCAGCCAGCCCGGTTTACCTGCTGTCGCCGCTCGTTGACCAAGGCTGTCCGTCCCTCTCCATAGAGCCCGGTTCCCCGTCTCTCCACCCGGATCCTGGACCCCTCCTCCCAGTCATCATCATCCCTGCCCAGCCCTGCCCCATCCCTACCTGACTGGGGCCCCCCGGCCAGCTCCACTGTGTGGGCTAATAAACATCCTTCGTCTGCCTCCCGTCTCCCCGTGTCGTGCGTTTGGGTCTCACCTAGCCCCGGTCGTGACAGCTTGAGTCCCTGAGGCGGGCTGGGCTAACCGCCAACAAAAAGAAGTGTGCCGTGGGACGGTAGGAGGTACGGTATCTGGGGTACCACTTGGGTGAAGGCCTGGTCTGACCCCAGCTTGATAAATCCGCTGCGGTGGCAAACATGCCGAGACCAAGACCAAGAAGGAGGTGAGGCAGTTCTTGGGGCTGGCCGGCTACCATAGGAGATTTGTCCCCAACTTTTCGGAGCTAACAAGCCCCTTGAACAACTTAACTAGAAAGGGTGCTCCAGATCCGGTCCAGTGGTCAGAAGTTCCAGCAGGCGTTTGCGAGTGTAGAGTCTATGGGAAGTCAGTGCTGATAAACCCAAACTTCTCTCTCCCTTTCAATTCTAATCAGGATATGCATAAGCACTCATCTGCGGGAAAAACAGTCAGAACTCTATGGCTGGATTTACTGGATCAGGGCACTGCATATGACATATAGTTACTTTCACTCTGACCTTCACTTCATTTTAATAGAGTTTTGACCCCTGGCTGTTTTGACCCCCCCCTCATTCCCTTGTTTTGGCCCCTGGCTGTTCTGCAATAAACCCCTGTCGTATTCCCTACAGTGTGTCTGCAACTGGGTTCTTTCCACTGACCATCCCACGTTTGACAGACTTTGTGAACGAGAGGATTAAGAGTGATATTTTTGAAATGATATCAAATGCCTTGGCTTTTTTTGCCTAGGACTTTAATCTAGTCTTTAGTTAATTATTTTCGGTTTTTGAGTCCAAGATTCACTCTGTTGCAGGAGTGACTTGCCGGTCGCGAGTCACTTACAATAGTTGTTTGCTACGAGTCTTGCATCAATAACTATTTGTAGACCATAAAAACAAGCTGTTATTATAATGTTTCTGATGTGTTGTTGTGGTTTACAGGATAGTGGTGTAGTGCCGAGCAGGGATTAAATCATTGTAAAAAGTGTGCGGTGAGAGAAAAAGTTTGGGAAACACTGTTCTAGGTAGTAGTTCACTCTGTTTACACACCCCCGCCTCTAGGACTGTGGCCAAGCCAGCCTCCACTTTAAAACTCAAACTAACTAGAGTGGCAAAACTTGAACGCATGTTGTTTTGGGGTACTTGTATATACTAGGCATTACGGTAAGAGCGTGAATGAACTGATTTCAAAATAAAAGCGAGGTTCCAGTGAACAAGATTTCACATTCATTCAGTCAATAATTAATAAATAAAAATACATAAACAACTTAAAACTAAATGATAAATATTTAATAATAAATGAATAACAACCACCTGCAAATTGAATTGATGAATTCAGATAAAAATGAAAAGGAAACTTGTTTCCACAGACCAATTCAATTTCAGAATGATAGTATACCACCTCGTAATGTCACTCAGTATCAGGAAACTCCGATGTTGATTTTCATAATTAAAGCCCTCTAAAATGTCATATGAGCTGCGGGTGCGTTGCAATGACATTTCACTGCAAATATGTATCAACGTATGTACAGTATATGTATTTGACAAATCAAGATCTTGAATCTTGTGTTCCCTCAGAATTTTTATTAGAATTAAATGGAAACTTCCTGTTCTATGTCAGGAGTCTCCACACTCCTATTGGTATATCTCCAACCACATATGCAGAAGTGCTGAAATGTATTTGTCAACTCATCCGGCCTCCCTCTCCGCCCAGGTCACCTTCTCTTGCGGCGTCGGCGTCGGACTTCCACAGCCTCCAACCATGTCTCCAACACCATTGGCCACGGGGGTGGATTTGATGGTTTGGGGGCGTATGCAGGCAACAAAGTCTAGGATTCCTGCCATGCCCTCTCATCTGCTACTATCAGAGTTCTTAGGCTGTCCCCAGTCGGGCACATGCTCTGGTCTTGCCCCGTCTCCATTCCTTAATGAAAGGGCCGTCAGGAACCTGGAGGAGTGTATAACGAACATCCCCCAGCTGGCCCCTCGTCCCCTCTGCACTATGCCAGGTGTCGTCTCCTCTGCCTGTTGTCCCCCTGGATGGATAGGATGCTGCGAGGGGGTTAAATGTTGCAATTCTGCCTGACCCCTACAGGGCATAGTGTGGACGGTGATGAGGTCACTGGAGAAGCAGTTGCAGTTCTGAACACAGAAATAGCAGTTCTCCTCAGCAAGGGAGCCGAGATGGTGGTGCCCACAGAACAAAAGGTCTTACTCAAACTACTTCCTGATTCTGAAGTGTATGGGGGTTTGGCAGTTTCACCACCATATGCCACCCAAGTGACGATTTCAGGGCCCTCAGGTACACAGACACGGATGACAGGGGGGTTGAAAACAGCAGTTTATTGTGGAGAGAAGACTAGATGGAATTAGCCAGGATCAGATAGACCATGTCATGACACAGGGCTCCCATCCTAAGTGTGTGTGTGGATGGGGTTTTTAAACCTGCTACTCGTTAGCCCAACCACTGAGCGTCAGGTGTGGCCATCCCATCCACAAAAGGGGGGTATGTGTCATATCCTGGATCTACGCACACTGAATGCAACATAGCTGCTGGCCCATTTCGCATGCTCACCAGGAAGGTGCTGCTGCGGGCGGTCCATGAGGGCGATCAGCCTGAAGGACGCCTACTTCCATGTCCCGGCAGTGCCCAAAGACAGGAGTTTCCTCTGTTTAGCCTTTCAGGGGGTAGCCTCCATGAAAACTAGAGTACTGTTCGGCTACAAGCTTGATTCGTGTGTGTTTTCCTGCCGCGCACTGTTGCCACTGAGGGCCCAGCTGTCTGAACCACGGAGAGTGGAGTGGGCCACTCAGTGACGGCACTGACCATCATGAAGCTTCCTGCACATGCGTAGTATCCAACGATTGTTTGGAGGGCTCCAGTTCAACCCAGTCCGCCACCAACTATGTTTTCTGGTTTTGCCACAATCTCTCATCAGAGATCTAGCCTACTGGAGAGATCCCCAGACCCTCACATAGGGTGTGTGTCTGGGTCAAATCTCCTTTTACACACAGGTTTTCAAGGATGCCTCCCTGGCAGGATGGGGCGGGACCTGTCAGGCAGTAGGGGGCATGTGGCCCCTGTCCAGACGACACATCAAGCTCCTGGAACTGGAGACTGTGTTACTGGTCCTGAAGCACTTTGAACACCTGGTACGGGGTCAAGATGTGCAGATCAGGTCAGGCAACCAGGCTACGGTGATGAATATCAACCCTCAGGGTTGCTTCCGCAGGGTTTCTTTCCCAGTCTGTGTTTGGCATTCTGTCCGAGCAGCCTTAAGGAACTTTCTATTTGACAGGCTACTGTGTGTAGTGTTAGTTGTTTTCCATTGACCTTTGTTGGGCACAATGGATTGCTAAGTTCACGGCGTGCACATGCACATGCTGCTTCAGCCTTACCCCTGGACCGTTACGTGACTGAGGCATGTTCGGGACCAGCGGAGAGTATAGTGTCGGGGGTCTCTCCCATGGTACACCAATAGGAGGTAGCCCCTAAAGGGCGGAGCCTCCTAACACAGAACGAGAGTTACTGTAGCTTTGTAACTAAAGTTCTATGAAAGGAGGCATAGCCCCTTAGGGTTTTATTCCCCACTGGACCCCCATCATTGCTCTTGCAGAATTGGTTTCAGAGGAAGAAGGGGGCACTTCCCAGGAGTTTATATACGGCTGTGCTGGTCCATCCTGATTGGCTGAAGCGAGTGGATAGATATAGATGGATTTTCTACTATCATTCTGAAGTAGAATTGGTCTGTGAAACAGGGAGTTTCCTTTTCATTTTTATCTGAAACCATCTTAACAATTTGGAGGCAGTAGTTATTATTTTTTGACTATTATTCTTTTTATTTATTAAAAATAATTATTAATTTTGTTTTATTTTGTTATTTATGTAATTTCATAAATGGATTTTGTATTTTTTTATTTATTCATTCATTCATTATTGACTGACTGGCTGAATGTGAAATCTCGTTCACCAGAAGGTCGCTTTTATTTTGAAATCAGTTCTTGCACGCTCTTACCGCAAGGCCTAGTTTTATATTCACATACCACAAAACAAGGTGGGGACTAGTTTTTTGACCGTTTTTTTCGAAGTGGAGGCTTGACCTCTGTGCTCTGCAGACCAGTCGTAGACCAGTCGCAGACCAGTCACAGACCAGTCGCCGCAGTACAACTCAACAGTGACTGGAGAAATGGCATTTTTCTACCAGTTTGTCCTCTGGGCTGGATATTCCCTTCTCTGTCTGCTTATTCTTTCTTTAATCGGCTTCCTATGCTACTGTGTGTATATCAAACACATTCATATGAAATATGATCATATACCTGGACCGCCCCGGGACAGGTGAGTGCATTTTACCTTTGCTTTTTATAGTGATGATTCTAATTATATATTTTTTCACTGAAGAACAAAATAAACCATAAATCAAAAAATAATACAATAACATCATGATAATTATAACAATACATTATTCCTTTCTAATTGAAAGATTAAAAAAATATATATTTATATATATATGTTGGTATGTATGTATGCATGTAAGCATGTATATGTATATAAGACATTTCACTGCATATGTATGTGTGAAAATTGAACTTTTTTCAGTCAGAAATACTTTTTAACTTACTTAAATTACTTTTTTAACAATAAATAAATAATAAAACAAACAAACAATTTAACAATTAAATAAATAAATTCATTAATAAATACATACATACTGTACATACATACGTACATACATTCATCCATACATACTTTACATACATACATACATACTTTACATACATACATACATACATACATACTTTACATACATACATACATACATACATACTTTACATACATACATACACACTTTACATACATACATACATACATACATACATACATACATACATACATACAAACTTGTGGTGTGGGGATGGTGTGGTGAGCAGCCACACCTGACCTAGATCTTGGTGATTGGGATCAGGGTGGCTGCATACCTGTTGCTAGTTGGTTGGTCTAACAAGCAACAGGTTAAAGCTCCCATTCCCGCACACACTCAGGATAGGAGGCTGTGTCATGACATGTTCAATCTGCTCCTGGGCTAATTCCAGCTAGCCCACTCTCTACAATAAAATGTTGTTTGTCTGTGTGCTGGAGGGCCCTGAAAACGCCACGTGGGTGGCGTGTGGTGGCGAAACTGCCACAATACTGTACATACATACATTCATACATATAATAATGATAACAATGTTTAAATCTTCACAGCTTTCTCCTCGGACATTCGCCGATACTGCAACGGCCAACCCTCCATTTCACAAATGTGCATGACATATTTCTGGAATGGTGAGCACACTGACTGTTTCACTTATTGATGTAAAGTGAAAAAGTATCACATTGGGAAGTATTGGTACTTGCTCTTGAATGTGCATGCATGTGCAACATATCCATGGTTCAGTGGATTGGTTTTTCCCTTGCTTTTCATATATTAATGCAAATCCTGATTAACAAAAACAACTAACAAAAACAAAATAAAAAAATTATACTGAAGTAACTGCAGATGAAACAAATGTGCAGTAAGGAAGTAGTTTATGACTTAAAGTAAAGTGATTAAAGATACTCTCCACTTTGCTTCACTGCTCTCCAGTGTGCAACAACAACCATCAATAACTAACTGATAATGTGGGGGATGGTGGCTCAGGCGGTAGAGCTGGTGGTCTAGTGATCTAAAGGTCGCTGGTTGGATCCCAGGCTCCTCCTGCTAGCAGGCTGTAGTGTCCTTGAGCAAGACAATTAACCCCTCATTGCTCCTGATGGCTGCGTCCGTCGGTGTTTGAACAATTGTAAGTCGCTTTGGATAAAAGCGTCTGCTAAATGACTAAATGTAAATGTAAATGTAAATGTGTTTAACTGACGGCCGTTTCTCATGCAATATCTATCAATTGTATTGACTATCAACTAATTGTAACTTTACCTGTAGGGCTGAGATTTACGGTCCGGTGTGCAGGATCAACAGCCTGCACTACGTGATTCTGCTGGTGACCTGCCCAGAGACCACCAAGGTAAATCAGTCACCTCTCACTCACATGTGCAACCAGACACATTGCGTTGCATAATAAATAGTGTAAAGTTGTGAAAGGTCACAGTGGAAGTTACAGTAGAAGTTATAGTAAATATAGTGTAGTACATATAGTGGATACTATATGTAGATATAGTAGATGTTACTGTATAGTGTCATTCGTCAGTCATTGTCGAAACACAGAAAGTATAGCCAGTATGGTGAAATATATATATATATAATATCATTTTGTAATTACTTATTTATTTGTTTATTTATCTGTTATTGTTATGGTTATTGTTTTATTATTATATAAGTATATTAATATTTGTATTGTTTACATTCTACATTTTTTTCATTAATGATAAAGATACCAATAATTTGATACCAATAACTAATTCCGAGTAACGAATACCAGTTCTTAAACAATAGTTTTCTGATGCCTATTTTATTTTTCATTATACCGGAAATACTGAGATACGTTTGTAAAACAAATAAGTTGTTAAGTAGGTGGTACAGTACGTAAAATAGGCTTTTGGTTAATTATGTTGATGTGGTATGGTGTGGTGTAGTATGTAGGTTAAATTGGTTGTTAAATAGGTTGTAAAAAGAAGATAAAATGCTCTAGAGTTTGGAAAGAAATTACATTTACATGACACAATTACTCTTGCTGTGCAAACTAAAAGTTTTAAGTTTTGTGTTTTGGCTCTCTGATAAACGACTTAATTATCAAAATTTGGCATTAAATGCCATAAAGAAATTGAAAGTCTTAAAAATGTATATGGCTTAAATGCGGGCATTTAATGATTATCTCTGCTGTCCTTATGTCCCTTGTAATCATGGCCTTTGAACGACTTGCTGAAAGTGAGAAATCATGACCCAGTTAAACCCTTTACCTGCAGTCAGGAGTGCAGAGCTACTCTGCCGTTGTCTACATTGTCTTTTTGCTGAGTTGCTTTTTAACTTGTTACACCTCAGAGTTTCCCATGGCCCAGTTGTAGAAAAATATGTCTACTGATATATCAGGAATTTTCAAAACTGAATGTCTGAAATGCTTACCAAAGAACTTTGAATTAAGGATTTTCAAACAAATCTTCAAGATCCTAAAGGATAGGTTCAAGGCTTTACTATTGAGAAAAGTACCACTCTGCTGCAGTTTCTTACTCTGTGTGGCAGTCCCGCCTTCAACACGCCACCCAAGTGGCCTTTTCACGGCCCTACTACACAGAGCCACAGGCAGAGATGTTGCAAACAAACCAGTTTATTGTAGAGAGTGGGCAAGATGTAGGCAGGTGGGAGCAGGTGGACACATGTCATGACAGAGGCTTCCCCCAGTGTGTGTGGAGATGGGTGATTTACCTGTTGCCTGTTGATTGCTCTGATGAGCAACAGGCGTACAGCCATCGCTGATCCGGTGCCCAATTATCTAGACCCAAGACAGATGTGGCTGCTTAAACCACACTTCCCTCACACCACAGTTTGCTTAAAATATAGGTTCAACGCTTTTCTATTGAGAAACGTCCTACTCTCCTGCAGATTCTCCTGTTCCTGTGCTTGAATGCAGTCCAATGCGGCAAACGTCAAGATAAACCTTTGAAAAAGGGAAACTCACATTATAGCCCCTTTAAAGCTGCATTAACCTAAATTCAATTTAGATAACTTAACTGCAACCATGTCGCAAACTATTTTCCCTACACAAAAACTTCCCCCCATATATGACAAACCTTTTTCCTGTTATTAATGTGAAATTGGACATATCGTCATCCATCTCTTCAAATCTTCCACTGTTGTTTCTATGTAGCATCACAAGATGGCGCCACTAGCTAGTGTTAGCATCAGGATGTCCTGTCAGCAGAATGGGATATGAGGCATGTGAAACCAGGTGGAGGAGTGTTTGCCAGTGACAGTGGTCATTATTAACAGATCAGAGATTATTATTCAGAAATCACTGCCCTGGCTGATTGCTGCTATTAACCAGTCAGAATTGAGTATTTCATAATAATATAATCATAACAACTACTGTTCCCGTTTGCTTTTCTTCCGGGCTGCAGGAGATTCTGATGTCCGCAGAGTACCCAAAAAGCAAAGTTATGTATGGGCGGCTTTCCTCCCTCTTTGGCACAAGGTAATACATGGATATACAGCTAAACATCTCATCTATTCATAGAAGATTAAGATATTATTAAGATATTAGAAGGTATGATCAGTAAAAGTGATAGTATTGAACATGGTCAACCTTTGTTATAACATGTATGTGAGCTGTTAACTGGCTGGGAAGGTTAAGCATTTCAACTATCTTTTATAGGTCCATACCTGTGCAAAATTGAGTTTGAGCACTGACTATTTTCCTGAGCATAGCTCCCATTTTTTGTCTCCGATTGGTGCTTCTGTCATTTTCAAATGGAATCGGCAAATGCAAAACACTGAAAAATGAAGCAACTTTGATTAAAAACCCCCCTATTTTATGACACCACATAAACACCTTTCCTTCTGAGAAGCTGCTTAAATGAAAGTCAATTTTGTGGTTTTCTCTTTTGGTCTGTGTAAATGTGTGTTCGAAACTTTAATGGTTTGAAAAACAGAAAACTACTGATACAATTGTTGAATGTTAGGCCATTTACAAACCCCAATTCCAATGAAGTTGGGATGTTTTGTAAAATGTAAATAAAAACAGAATACAATGATTTGCAAATCCTTTTCAACCTTTATTAAATTGAATACACTACAAAGACAAGATATTTATTGTTCAAACTGATAAACTTGATTGTTTTTTTGCAAATATTCACTCATTTTGAATTTGATGCCTGCAACACGTTCAAATAAAGCTGCGACAGGGGCATGTTTACCACTGTGTTACATCACCTTTCCTTTTAACAACACTCAATAAGTGTTTGGGAACTGAGGACACTAATTGTTGAAGCTTTGTAGGTGCAAATCTTTCCCATTCTTTCTTGATGTACGACTTCAGTTGCTCAACAGTCCGGGGTCTTCGTTGTTGTATTTTGCGCTTCATAATGCGCCACACATTTTCAATGGGAGACAGGTCTGGACTGCAGGCAGGCCAGTCTAGTACCCGCACTCTTTTACGACAAAGCCACGCTGTTGAAACACATGCAGAATGTGGCTTGACATTGTCTTGCTGCAACGAGCAGGTGCGTCCCTGAAAAAGACGTTGCTTGGATGGCAGCATTTTGGATGGTCCTTTTCCTCTTTGGCCCGGAGGACAGGATTTCCAAAAACAATTGGAAATGTGGACTCGTCAGACCACAGCACACTTTTCCACTTTGCATCAGTCCATCTCAGATGAGCTCGGGCCTAGAGAAGCTGGCGGCGTTTCTGGGTGTATATGGCTTTCGCTTTGCATAGTAGAGTTTTAACTTGCACTTGTAGATGTAGCGACAAACTGTGTTAACTGACAATGGTTTTCCAAAGCGTTCCTGAGCCCACGTGGTAATATCGGTTTTTAATGCAGTGCTGCCTGAGGGATCGAAGGTCACGGGCATTCAATGTTGGTTTTCGTCCTTGCCACTTACGTGTAGAGATTTCTCCAGATTCTCTGAATCTTTTGATGATATTATGGACTGTAGATTAAATCCCTAAATTCCTTGCAATTGTACGTTGAGAAACGTTGTTCTTAAACTATTGGATTATTTTCTCACGCAGTTGTTCACAAAGTGGTCAACCTCGCCCCATCCTTGCTCGTGAACGACTGAGCCTTTCGGGGATGCTCCTTTTATACCCAATCATGACACTCACCTGTTTCTTAATTAACCTGTTTACCTGTGGAATGTTCCAAACAGGTGTTTTTTGAGCATTCCTCAACTTTCCCAGTCTTTTGTTGCCCCTGTCCAGCTTTATTTGAAAGTGTTGCAGGCATCAAATTCAAATGAGGGAATATTTGCAAAAAAACAATAATGTTTATCAGTTTGAACATTTGATATCGTATCTTTGGAGTGTATTCAATTGAATATAGGTTGAAAAGGATTTGCAAATCATTGTATTCTGTTTTTATTTACGTTTTACACAACGTCCCAACTTCATTGGAATTGGGGTTTGTATTTAACCTTTTCAAACTTTGAATGTTTATGTCAATATCAGCAACTACAAACTCTGTGGAAGTTATATTGTAAAGGCACCTGGAACAGGACAAGGTCTGTCAGTTTTAGATTATTGCCTAAACTGCTATTAAATATTGCTCTAATTCCATTTGTTATGTGTAAACTCAAGGTTCCTGGGAAACGGACTGGTAACATCACAGAACCATGAGCAGTGGTACAGACAGCGTCGCATAATGGACCCAGCCTTCCGCAGCCTGTAAGTCCCCATGTTCCACACAGCCACACATTGGATGCGGATACACCCAGTGACTAAATCAGTATTAGAGCTTCACCTTGTGGAAGAAACTTGCCAATTCCTCTCTTCATACCGGAGGGGAAAGTTCCTATACTACGCTGTCTATCGTTTTACCTCCCATATTTTCTACGCTTCTGTCAGCCAAGACTCTGATTGCTTCCAGATACCTGCAAGGTCTGATGGGCAACTTTAATGAGAGAGCGGAAAGATTGATGGAGAAGCTGACGGAGCTGGCTGATTCCAAAACAGAGGCCAAAATGCTTCATCTGTTCAACCATGTAACCCTGGACGTTATTACTAAGGTAGGGCTGCACGTTATTACATAGGTAGGTCTGGACATTATTACCTAGGTAGGGCTGCACGTAACTACCTAGGTAGGCCTTGACATTATTACCAAGGAAGGCCTTGACATTATTACCAAGGTAGGCCTGGAAATTATTATCAAGGTAGGTCTTGACGTTATTACCAACATAGGTGTGGATGTTATTATCAAGGTAGGTCTTGACGTTATTACCAAGGTAGGCCTAGACGTTATTATCAATGTAGGCCTGGATGCTATTACCAAGGTAGACTTGGATGTTATTACCAACGTAGACCTGGAAATTATTACCAACGTATGCCTGGCATTATTACTAAGGTAGGTCTGGATGTTATTACCAAGGTAGGCCTGGAGGTTATTACCAAGGTAGGCCTGGAGGTTATTACCAAGGTAGACGTGGCTTTATTACAAAGATAGGCTTATAATATTTGCGATTTTAGTATTTACATACACAAGATATTTTTTGGTCTCATTTTACAGGTTGCTTTTGGGATGGATTTAAACATGCTGCAGAGTCCTGACTCGCCTTTCCCCAAAGCAATCCAGATCTGTCTGAAGGGCTTGGTGATCTACACCCGGGACACGTTTTTTCAGGTACCAGCTCCCGGTATCTTCGCTAATAGTTTATTGTACATATAGTATGTGTCTTACATCTGAAAACAACCGGGACCTACCAGCTGTGCCCAAAGAACAGGCCATTCATCAAGGAGGTGAGGGAGGCCTGCGACTTCCTGCGTGCCACGGGGGCAAAGTGGATCTCGGACCGCCGAGCTGCCATCCACAACGGCGAAGACGTTCCCAAAGACATTCTTACACAGATAATCAAGACGGCCAGCAAAGGTTGTACTGCTAAAAGAAAATTCTACCCTCTCCTCTATTGGGAGATGTGTTTCTTATCTAGGCATTAAATTAGCTCACAGCCACCTCTCTGCATCTAGTGTGTGATGAGTGAGATACTCATCATTTTGACATACACCTCTACACCAAGGAGACCTCTACGAAGGTCTATTAGATACTGAATATTACTCCATTTCCACTTTTTCCCCTCGTAGGAAATAAATGAAAGTAATTTTGCAAACCTGTGACATTTTTCAAAAGAAAATAGAATGAAAATTGTCACTTAAAAATAAAAAAAGGTGACAATTGGGAACTTGATGTCCTTTAGAATAGTGTTTCCCAAACTATTTTCTGCCGAGGCTCACTTTTTGAAATGAATGAAATAATGCTGCGTTGCATTAACCTTGGAGGTCGGAAGTCAGTGTTCTCCAGATTCAGATCCAGATTCACTCGCTCGCCCACTCTGTTGTCAGAGTGGGCGAGCGAGTGAATCTTCAATTCACAAACTGAAAATCATTAAATGTCCATCAGTGTTGCACCAACTGTTTAAATAAACCGAAGAGTTGTGAAATCGAAAGACTCAAAGAGTTGAACCTTTCATCACTACTAATACTCGCCACTTTCAGAGTGAAACTTGTTCTGATGAACACAGAGCTGCTGTTCTGCCAGAACTGAGGAATTTGATGAATTTCTGCAGTCTTGCAATTTTGATCTTGCAACACAAGAGCCTAATTTTCATTGTTTATTTCTAGCATGTCGGGTACTGTGGTTTGAAAACTGCTTTAGAGAGACCATGGCCAGCGTCAATATTGAGGAGGTTCCAAGCCTTGTCTCCCTTATTTCTGCCTTGTTTTTGGCCTTCACCTAAAAATGTAAATTGAAAAAAAATGAACAGACTTTTTTTTTCTCTGAACCCATATGGGTCAATAGAACAAAAGTCTTGATGGGAAAATGTCATATTGTCGTGTTTAATTCAGGATTGGACCATCAGTTAAATTGCATTTATTTATATTTATGATGCAAACATCCTCTCTGGAGATTCTGGGGAAGTGTCTTCTTTTAACTTATTCAAATTTATTGTTATTACAGAGGAAGATAAGAATGAATACGATGAAGAGTTAATGCTGGACAACTTCGTCACATTCTTTATCGCAGGTGAGTCTTCAATCAAAATAGGTTCAACAAAGACTGATCGTTTTAGGTTAAAACACTTGGGAGCAAATACATATATACAGTATTTTATTATATATATTTTTTTTAATGTATGTTTACAATTTTTTAATATGATTTTTAATTTATTTGAAACAGTCATTTTTATTGTATATTATAATTTGATAAATATTACATTTGAATAGAAAACCTTTTTCTTTATTCACATGTTTTTAATTCTATTAAGATGCTATAACCACTTTGCAGGATAGGAAACGACTGCTAACCAACTTGCTTTCTGCATCATGGAACTGGGAAGACATCCGGATATTTTGGCAAAGTAAAAAGAAAAAAAAGACATATTTTGCTTATTATTGAATAACTTAAAACAATGTTTCTGTAGATACAGGGAAATCATTTCTGACTCTGTTTGTCTGTTTTTTTCCCACCAGAGTGAAGAAGGAGGTGGACTCCGTCATAGGAATGAAACAGGAGATAAGCTACGATGATTTGGGGAGTATGACCTACCTCTCACAGGTCCTATCTTGATGATGGCTTATTTATAGTTAATTCATTATTTTCAAAATTAGAGCAGTGTCAGTCGCTGTGCCATGGAAAGATAGTTCAAATTCCACCTCAAAAAAATGTAATAATGGAAATTGGCTCTTGTGTTGCAAGATCAAAATTGCAAGGCTGCACTAATTCGTCTTATTCATCAGTTCCAGCAGAACGGCGGCTCTGTGTTGATCAGAACAAGTTTCACTCTGAAAGTGACAACTATTAGTAGTGATGTGACTATTTGATTATAGTCAAATAGTCACATCACAAACCCACACCATGTGTTTGTGATGTGACTATTTGACTTAGCAGTTAACGGGATAGCAGTGTAGTGCTGTGGGATTATTTCATTGGAAAAAGTGTAGCGTGGGAGAAACACTGAATTATCAATTAATGCCCACCCCCAGATACTGAAGGAGACCCTGAGGATGTACCCCCCCGCTCCGAGTACATCTCGCGACGTGGCGAAGCACATGGTCATCGACGGGATTCACATTCCTGGAGGAGTCATTTGCAAGGTGAACCCAAATACGGCAAAATGTTTGAACTGCACAGCTCCACATGCACTTACAGTTTGTCTGTTTTTTTATTTATTTATTTATTAATTTATTCATTCATTTATTTGTTTATTTGTTTGTTTGTTTGTTTGTTTGTTTGTCTGTATATTATTAGATTTCTTTATGCTTTATTTTTTCGATGATGCATTTATATGGTCGACATTAAAACGATGCCATCTGCAGCACAATTTTCACTAAAGTTCCAAATTCTTGTCAACAGCTTGAAAAATGGCAAACCTTTCCTTTTATTACTTGAGATACAAGGTGAATTAATCATCATATCATCACACAGTTTGACACCTATATCACTGGACGAATGGAGAAATTCTTCAAGGACCCGCTGATGTTTGATCCGGACCGGTTCCACCCGGATGCTCCTAAGTAAGTAGCCCTGAAAAACCCCCGAATATAGTCAGAAATTCATCTGGGTCTAAATTCTACCTTGTACACCCTTTGTTGAAATACAATAGTATGCTTTCATATAATGGATGGATGGATGGATGGATGGATGGATGGATGGACTGATTGATTGATTGATTGATTGATTGATTGGTCAGTTTGAGGTCAGTTTTTCACACTTCATCATACAATTCTATGCTATAATTTAAGGCTCATTCCCTTTATTTTTAGGCCTTACTACTGTTATTATCCCTTTCTCCTGGGACCACGCTCTTGCCTGGGACAGAAATTTTCACAGGTGAGTGGCAGGTATACCACCAAGAAAAACAAACAAACAAAAAACGCAAGCTGGCCTGCCTGACGGTGCAGTGCTTTCAGATGGAGGCCAAGGTGGTGATGGCTAAGCTGCTGCAGAGGTTCGACTTCACACTGGTGCCGGGGCAGTCCTTCTGCATCATGGACATGGGGACGCTGAGGCCCAAGAGCAGTGTGGTGTGCATGATTAAACACAGGAGTCCCAATTGAGTGGTCAAAACCATAAACACAAAAATCCATCAAGTGTGACATTTTGAAACATTTTAAAAGGACGTAGGTCCCGTGGGTCCAGACAAATGTTGCTCATCAGCGTCCTTCTGGGAGCTAGAGCTTCTTCCCAATTCGTCCTAAAAGTTATTTCAATGGCTTCCTGGCCTCTTGTCCTAAGCCGGCTTTGCACGGAATTCGGAAACGCATCCGACGGTCTGACCCCCTTGTGGCCGTCGGTCACAAAATGTGTTTGGTTTGCTCAGCTGGACATTTACTGTTTTCCATCAATGAGATTTTAAAGCTCGCTTTATAAGTGTCTGAAAACATTGGTTACGTTAATGACGTTAATATATTATATACCTGCCTTATTTGCTTCGTTTCAAGCCCAGATACAATAGTAAAACAAAACAAAAAAAAACAAAACTTTACAGACGTCACTTACGGTTGTTGTTGGAAAATGTATAATAATAATAATAATAATCCAATAAATAGGATAATTTACATTACTCTATCTTTTGCTGCAAATTAAAACTTTTAATGGAAAATACAATGGATTAGGTATAGCCTAGACCTAGACCTAGATATTTCGAAAAATACCATGAAATAATCATTTTTAATAGACACAAACAAACAAATAAAAAAAATTGCAGTCGCTTGCGGTACCCTTGCTGATCACAAGGGGGCCAGGGTCCACAGGTTGAACATTGCTGGGTTATGAGATGAGCTGCTCAAACTACCTAACATTATTTTTTTATAATACAGCTTTGAGTGCAAAGGGTACTCACAAAGACGGCCAGGATACAAAGACAATGACTGCTCTGCTTATAGCTAGTTAGTGATGGTTTATTGATGAATCTTTCGCTAATTAATGGTCAATGACAATGCTCTAATCTAAATCATGTTGAGTTGGAGCCATTTGAGGCCTCCAAGTGGTTTAGAAGAGATCGCTTCAATAGCTGACGGAGTGATAATATAAAAATGGAATATCATAGGTCACTGCCTTGATTATATTGTCAAATCAATCTGTTATAGTAATTTTTTACCTGGATATTATACCAGTTATCATTAAAAAATATTGATATACAATTAAAAAGGCCTCGTGTTTGTGTGTAGTTTGTTTTTCTAACAACTATTTACTCAACTTTATATGCACAAAGAAAAATAGATATATAATAATGTATATAGTATATATATATATATATATATATATATATATATATATATATACACACACACACACACACACACACTTATCAGCCACGACATGAAAACCAGCGACAGGTTAAGTGAATAACAAGATTAAAAATCTCGTTCCAATGGCACCTGTCAAGTAGTGGGATATATTAGGCAGCAAGTGAACAGTCAGTTCTTGAAGTTGATGTGTTGGAAGCAGGAAAAATGGGCAAGTGTAAGGATCTGAGCCACTTTGACAAGGGCCAAATTGTGATGGCGAGACGACTGGGTCAGAGCTTCTCCAAAACGACAGGTCTTGTGGAGTGTTCCCAGTATGCACTAGTTAGTACCTACCAAAATCTGTACAAGGACAACCGGTGAACTGGCGACAGGGTCATGGGTGCCCAAGGCTCATTGATGTGCGTGGGGAGGGAATTCTAGTCCGTCTGGTTCGATCCCACAAAATAGCTACTGTAGCACAAATTACTGAAAAAGTTAATGCTGCTATGATAAAAAGGTGTCAGAACACACAGTGCATCGCAGCTTGCTGACTTGCAGACCGATCAGTGTCCATGCTGACCACTGTCCAGCACCGAAACCACCTACAATGGGCACGTGAGTGTCAGAACTGGACCATGGATCAGTGGAAGAAGTTGGCCAAGTCTGATGAATGTGAATGATGAATAAAGTGTGCGTCGTTTACCTGGGAAAGAGATGGCACCAGGATGCACTATGGGAAGAAAGCAATCTGGTGGAGGCAGTGCGACGCTCTGGACAATGTTCTTCTGGGAAACCTTGGGTCCTGGGATTCATTTGGATGTTAGAGTTCAAGGTGTTGACTTGGCTTCCAAATTCCTCAGATCTCAATCGGATGGGGCATCTGTGGGGCTACACAATATTAATGTTTATTAGTGGTGTTAATGTTGTGGCTGATGGGTTTTTATATAATATTCAGAATCTCTGCACTGATTTAACACTTGGCATACGCCTGCGCTTCCCATTCGACAGGAGAATATGTTTACCACATGGTGGCGCTGTAGTGTTGCATAGAAATTGCAAAGGTGCCTGTTGGTTTGAGGCTTTCCCTTTGGGGATTGACCGTTTGACACCTTTTGGATAAATCATGTAACTTGTATTGGTGAATAAATCTTCCAAAGCCTCACTAAACATCGCTCATCAGTCATATCTTTAACATGTGTTTCGTGACGCTGCGCGCCCTGTTTAATCTGGATACATTGAAATGATAGTTTAGTCTTATCTGAGTACTCAGTATCTGAGTAACTTGAGATACACTGAGACAAAACTTCCTACATATTTAATAATTGTTATAATAATAATAATAATTGCTGATACAGAGACGTATTGTTTATTTTTGGGGTTTATTGTTTATTTGTAATCATTTTATTGGTTGTGTTATTATTTCATTATTATTATATTATCAATTAACGTGTGTGTGTGCGTATATATATATTGTGTGTGTGTGTGTGTGTGTGTGTGTATATATATAAATATATACACACATACACACTATCCATCTATTATTTTGTTATTACAGGAGAAGAGAATGAGTATGTTTTTTGGTTTTTTTTTAACAAAATCCCTCCAAAAATCTCCACTGTTCCTTTAAGAGGGCAGAGCCTGGACTCAGGGTGGTTCGTACCTGCTGGTCCCTCCTCCCGCTCAGATCCTCTGAGCTGGATCGGCGTGGAGGCCACACCGGACGAAGAGGAACGACGCTGCACCGATCTTCAGCTGCGGAACCAGGGGCCACGACCGCCAAGGACCTTCCCCCGGAGCTGAGAAACCAGCGGCCACAACCCCGAAGGACCTTCCCCCGGAGCTGAGGCACCAGGGGCCACTACCCGTAGACCTTCTCCTGCTTGGAGAAGCCATCTCAGATGGTTCTCAAGTAGCTTTGAAAGTAGTTTGTTTTCTCTCGGCGATGTCCACAGGAGCCCCTCTCATGTTTTGCCTATCAGGTCTTTCATTCAGCAGCGCGTGGATGGAGGAGCGTGTCTTGCGCGTAATGGTGTCGCGTTTCCAGGACGCATTTCTGGCACCATGACCTGATCCAGACACCGCTGATCCGCCGCCACCCGTCCGTGCTGTGATAGGTGTGAGTGACAAGTGATCTCTGGACGTTTCTTCTTGCAAACGCACCCCATGCGTTGCATCGCGCTGCGTTGCGTTGCAGGCGCGCACCGGTTGCCATAGCACCAGTTTGGTATCTCCGCCTGAGAGCCGTTCATCCGAGGGGAGGTTTTTCCGGTGTTTGGACCATGCGTTCTTATTTATTCGACCATCTCTGTGAAATGAACTGAGGGCAGCTCGAGGGTTCAGAGTCATGGCCAAAAATCCATCCGAGGGACCCAGAGAAGACCTGGGCAAGCTGTCGGACGAGGACCTGCTGCGGTGCTCCAAGGAGGACCTGATGCGGAGGCTCCGCCGGGTGGACGCCGAGAAGATGGGCGTGATGGTGGAGCACGGCAACCTGATGAAGGACATCAACCGGCGGCTGCAGCTGCACCTCCACGAGATTCGCAGCCTGAAGGAGATCAACCAGAAGCTGCAGGACGACAATCAGGAGCTCCGGGAGCTCTGCTGCTTCCTGGACGACGACCGGCAGAAGGGCAAGAAGCTCTCTCGGGAGTGGCAGCGCTTCGGCCGCCACACCGCCGGCGCCGTGTGGAAGGAGGTGGGCGCCTACATGATGAAGCTGAAGGAGCTGGAGGCCAACCAGGAGACCGTGGTGCGGGAGAACTCCGAGCTGAAGGAGATCATCCTCATGCTGGACGAGGAGAAGAACGGCGCCGGCTCCCGGAGTTCCATAGACAGCCAGTCCAGTTTGAGCAACCTGAACGGGGGCTCCGGGACGGTCAGGGACGTCGGGGATGGGAGCAGCACCTCCAGCACCGGCAGTGCTGGGAGCCCGGACCACCACCACCACCACCACAACCACGACCACAACCACGTCCACATGCACAAGCCCCCCTCAGAGAGCAGCAAGCCGGTCACCAACACGAGGAGGTCCATGGATGACCTGTCAGCACCTCTCCACCACAGGAGCATCCCCAATGGACTCAGTGGTGAGTTGACCCATACACCTGTAGATCTCCCAAAGCTCCCATAGATCCAGAAGATACTTGTCATTATCTGGCGTTATTTGTGGACAATACACTCTTCAGAATCACCTGCCATTTGTGTCTTGGGCTGCTGTTGCCTCGACAACTGTTGTTATTTACCTCCAAGTTAATTCCCATATCAAGAAATGGGAAAACATACTGTACCATTGGGATAATTATCAGGGGTGAGAAAAGGAATAACTTGGAATTTTTGTCTGGTTGTCTGCCTAAAGCTGTACTTTTCTTAAATACAAGTCCTCTAATATTTATTGTTATCTTCTCGCCAGTCATTTATAACAACCACATTGTATGCCAAGGTATGATATCTCAAGTTCATGCTGATACAAAACCGCTGAACAATGATTATTACAGCAAAACGATTTCCACCATGACTTGATGTCCACACACACATGCAAAAGTTTTCTTTGTAAGAACTAGTAATGTAGAATGTTTTTGCAGGCATCCACGTTATTATGCTAATATGTATTGCAGCATAATAAAATGCTTTTAAGGGCTTCTTATCCATCTTGATTGTTTTTTGAAGGGCTCATGTGAATCGATTTTGGGACTTGTCCACAGATTATCGTTGCCTTTGGCTGTGCAGCAGCATTCAGGCCTGCTGTGGACGTTTTGCAATGCAGTGCATGGGACCAGAAATCAATGTCCCAGTTAAAAAAAAAACAAAAACAAAAAAAAAACAATCCGAAAAGCCAAAACCTAAAAACCTGAGGGATAAAAAAAAAAAAAAAAGAAAATGCTGTAATGGAACATGGGGAGGATAAGCCTGCACAGTTTAGCTATAGCACATGGGCTGAAAACTGCCAATGATCAGTTTAGCGGGGCAAGTCAATTCCAGTTCCTGCTCGTTTAAAGAGGGAAAGCAAAAGCCACGTGCATTGTGCATTGTGCATTGTTCAACAATTCTTCTTCCTGTTTTTAAAATGTCCCAGTCATTTACAAAGTTCACCAGTGAAACAGCAGCACATAGGCGTTCATCCAAAAAGTAATGGAAGGGTTTCCCACTTAACCTGTTCATGGCCGGACGTCAATGACATCATCAGATGTGGAAACCTGAAGGTAAACATGACAGTAGAACGGAGGAGGACTTAATCTACACACACACACACATGCACACGCACGCGCACAAGCACAGATGCATTTTGGGACGGTATCAGGCTGTTATGTAAGACCTTATTGTGTCTGTGGCAGGACAACCCCTCTCTAAGCCGTTCTGGTAGATGTGTTGTGTGACATTGTGTGCCCTCGACACTGCGTTCATCATTGCTGATGGATAGAGACAATGACACGCACAGAAAAAGTGTGTGATTTAGGCCATTAGGCCTTTTTGTTTTTCACTTTTCAACAATGAACAGTGAATTCTATTTTTTCAGAAAGTCACTTTTTTTGCAACCAAGTTTTCCTTTATTTTTTTCCCTTGTGATGGATGCAGGTACCAGATCAGCTACCCAGAAAGTCACTTTTATTAACACTTACAAATGGCTGTAGATAGATGGATAGATAGATATTTGGATGGATGGATAGATAGATATACAGATATATAGATACTTTATTCACTCAGAAAGGTGAAATTGTCCCAGCAGCTCACATCAACATATCAACAATAAGACAAAATAGTAATAAGGCCATACAATAGAAATCAGAGAAATAAAAAGGCAATATATAGGGAAAATTAGCAAACTATACAATAAACCTAAAAATAGACTTTATCCAATATACACTAAACCTGATGATAAACAACAGATATAACCGATAAGATAACAGAAAGAAAATGAAAAATACCAGAAATGCTATCCTATACAAAAACTTACGAATTAAACAGCGAAGCAGAAAGATGAATGTACGATAAACCTCTAACGGAATTGTTTTTGAGTAGAGGAAAGGCAGCAAATCCATTTTCAAAACAAACAAACAAACAAACAAACAAACAAAAAACCCACATTAAATGAAGTTAATTTATTATGATTTCTCATTTTATAAACTGTATGTTGGTTCCAGTTTCCCACATCCACCTCAGTCCCCCCCCCCCCCCCCCCCCAAAAAAAAAAAACACCGTCCTCACTAGACCCATAAGTACATAGTGTTCTTTTTTTTTTTTTTTTGAATCCAACCAGAGTGACCAGAGTGTTTTTTAGAGGTCAGATCCAGGCAGAGATCTGACCACGCTGTGGGATTCTGGAAAAAAAAAAAAAGAAAAAAAAAAGTGGCTTTACTTGTGGCTGTCAAAATGCCAGTGGCTCCCCTGGGTATTTAGCGGACAAGCTCCAGGATTGCCGCTCAAGTGCAGAGAGAGAGAGAGAGAGAGAGAGAGAGAGAGAGAGAGAGAGAGAGAGAGATTCTTTCGGATGCCTGTCGAGAGTCAACACCCCATGGTTTGGATGCTTGGGGAGGTGGTCAGGAAGTCTTGGAGGAGGAGGAGGAGGAGGAGGGTTTGGTGTTTTGGAAGCGTCCCGCTGTCCGTTTTAATTGAATTTCTTTCTGTGGTTGTTGCCGCCTGCCGTCCCTTCCACTCCCACTCCCACTCCTCCCCTTCTCTTTTACGGGACGCGAGCTGTGTGTTGTTCTGAGTGGAAGATTGTTTCCACAGTTTGTGGACTAACTTAAAGAAAAAGAAAAAGAATAAATAACAAAAAATATCAGAGTGGTCACCACTTTGCCAACCGTGCATATTCTGGTTGGTTGCCAAGATGAACAAAATGGTTGCAGAACTCTCTAGAATCATAATCCATATTTGAATCGTCTGCCTTTTTTCAGTGTCTTTGACAGGACAGCTCTCCAGGATCGCTCATTTCCCTGGGCAGACCTATCAAAACATACAGGATGGGGGCTC
>NC_137189.1:6618960-6708960 GCF_960531495.2 Zeus faber
ACTGTCCGATCCGCTGTCCACTCAAACCCGTCAGCGCAGCGCCCTTCCGACAGAATGAGGTTATGGAGCTGGCCTGGGCCCAGTACGCCCAGGCACAGTAAAATGTGTCGGCCCCTTTTTGCATTACTGCCTCTTGTGGTAGTTACGCACAACGGGGCCATAAATCAATACTTGCAGAATTGCTTTTTATGTTCTTGTAGTGAAGTTGGTGTTGACTTATTCAAACCGTGTGTGGTCGTATGCATTTGGATGCTGCTGACATGATGTTGATAATGATGAATAAGCTGCCACTTGCGTTTGGCCAGTGGTAATCTATAACTGGAACTGTCGTAGCTGGAATATAAGATGGAAAACATCTAAACTTTCTTGACACCATAGTTGAATGGTCTCATTCAAATCTTGTCTTAAAGCGTCTTCCCTTTCTAGTATTATATTGTAGAACTACAGGACCATAGAACTCATGACTTAACTTGGCATCAAATACACTGTATGAGGCTAATAACCAGCAAAGGCAAACATTCATGGCCCTATTTTGGGCATTGTATTTATGTATCTCCCTTCCTTCCTTCCTTTTGTTATCTTCCTGTCTGTCCACACCACTTCGAGACTCCCTCCCCCCTTCGCCCAATCCACCCCCCTACAACACACCCATAAACACCAAATGGTTGGAGAGTGGACTGCTGGAGGGGCCAGGTCTCTCTCAGTTGCCTGAGCAACACCGATAATCATTGGGGCGAATGGACTGCGCCCACTCCCGGCCTCGGAGCCACTGGAGCGGAGGAGGGGAGCCGAGGACGGGAGATGTGAGACGGGAGATGGGAGGGTGCGGGCGTGTTTGGACGTGGTTGGCCTGCATGCTGGGTGACCCGTGCAAAATAATGCCAGCCACGGTGAGGTCAGCCCTCTTCAAACCCCTCCAAAATTGTGCATAATTTCCGGGTGCGTTGCAATGACATTTCACTGCATATATGTATGGTTGTATGTATATACATATGTGATAAATAAACATCTTGAAATCTTGAATATCTTGAAAGAGCCATTTCAAATTCATCCAAGCCCATTCCGCATCGATGACAATTTAGTTTGAAGGGCAAGTGGTGAATTTGCTGCTCGTGAAGCTTTTGTCTGCTAAGACCTAGCTCCGTGGAAGTTTCCATTCGGAAATTTGCGCAAACCAAAGTTTGTTTTTTAATAAGTGAGCAAAGCTTCTTGGCTCATTGTGAAGGACAAACCGGTTTTAACTGGCACAGCATGTAGATGTAATACAGTAACTGAAAAGTCATAGTGGCCCAGAGCTGCAGATGGTGCCTCCGCTCACAGTGGAGAGTTGTGCAGATGTGCCGTGCATTTCCTGAAAAGTACAACTATCAGACAAACCATCAGACGCCACACAGGTGGGACATGACGGCAATGTTTTAGGTACGAACATGTCACACCAGTTTGAGGAGCGCAGGATAGGGTGAGAGAGCGAACCAGGAGCAAGACAGCAAGGTCCAAACCATTTGTATGACACAGTTCCAGACAAATCTTATTAGAATCAATCAATGACTTATCTTCTACAGGTCACACAAAATGATGGAGATTGATGTCTTGCTTTAATTAAAAATAAAGGAATTCTCAGAAAAGAGTCATTGCAGTACTTAATTAATTTAATTCCACTGTCTTATCTGATGCTGCGAAATGAAGCACATAATTCCAGGGAAAACATGGTAAGAATTGTGAAAAAACCTGGTTTGATATACAGATTTTGTTTAATTTATGTCACGTGCATGAGCTGTGAACTTAATGTTATCATCCAAAATGTTCATAGATGTTCGTCTGGACATCCTGCCTGATTTGTTGGACTTCTGTAAATGACTGGTATGTGTAGGAGGTGTCGGCACAGAATGCAGTGGATTAAATATGGCTTAAGCCCGTCCTCGTAACCGTGCAAGGTTTTATTGAGAGAGGCAGGGCGACCTCCGTCTTGACCCCTATGGATCTGTATAATCAGTGAAGAGAGATGAGATTCGGTCGATGAGGGTGCGCAAGTCGCAGTTACAGTAGAGGGGTCCAGATGGTGCCCCGTCACAAAGACCACGCTGGACTGCTCCGCAAACTCTGGCATCAGCAATACAATTCTGCCCACGCAACATGCACGGTGACCTTCCTTAGGTGAACCAGCCCTCGATTCCAAAACGTCAGCAGCTTGCTATGCACCCTCTTCATCATCATCATCTCTGGAGGCCCAGAAGGAGTAGAGCACAAATCTGGACAATCTGCCTGTCAGACATTTTTTTTTTGTCTATATACATTGGAGACCAGTAGTCAGCATATGTTCCACCTTGCTTACCTTGCTTGTATTTAGATGGGACAGCTGTCACTCCTCCACAACCATTAGCTTAACAAATATAGATTGCTCTGTCCGGTGTTTGAGATATTGGTTGGGGACCAAATTGGATGGGAGACCTAGCTCTGTTGGGTCCCGACTCCCCTCTCTTTTCACACCATTGACAATAACGTTCCACAAAAAGGAGGTTGTGTGGATCGTGTGGTATTAGAACGGTTGGATTTTGGCAGTCTTGCCCATTTTTTAAGTCTTCATGTTCATCATAAACTCATTCAAAGAGTAAAATATTTACTGACCAGTCATTCATAGGCTGGCGGATGAGATAATACAGACTTTTGGGGCCGAAGCATCTGGAATGAGTTGTCCAGGCCTCAGGTCCTCTGGTGGTCTATCTTTGGGAAAATTTTCCAAATGGTTTTAGGTAACCTGGGCCTTTGTATACCAAAGGCCCAATTTCCTCTTCCAGCCAATGTTCATTCCATTCCACTCAAGTGCCAAGCCTGGACTGACTGTGCGTCTTGGGAAAACATTATTCTGTTTTGACTTGGACAGAGGCCTAGAGGCACAACTTTCTTTCAGAAAGTCCTCGTGTTGCTGGGAAGGCAGTAGTAATATGTCCGTTTGAGGAGTGGAAAGGGGATCTTCCTACTTGGATTTAAGTATTAATTTGGGGTTATTGTTCAAAACATTGCTTTGGTTTTCAGTATTTCCAGGGCTCTGTTTTGCTGACATTTGGCTGTTTGGCCTGGGCCGGTGAATCATACCTGGTCTGTTAGTGTTTCTTTTAAGACAATTGATTTAGGAAGCTTCGGGAATTCCTGTGATTCCTACCCTTGTATGTGGTCATCTGTGTATTATGACCGGAGAAATCCATGTATCTAAAAGCCTCTTTGGACATGCAGTGGGGCTGCAACAGTATCTTGCCTGTGCAGAGCATTGGTATTCCACTGAGTTGAGCCTTATTTATCCGTTCACTTATTTATCTGCAGCGGCGTAGCATTCCGGTTCCGCAGAGAACCGATCACTGTCTGAGTTTCTCAGCTTTTGATCCTCCTGCATTTCTACCAATCAGACCGGGATTCCACCAGTGGGGGAAGCCACCGTGGCCGACTTAATGGAGGATGAACTCACTGGGAGGCTAAGGGAGTCCTGGTGAGGGGGCTTCATCTCCTCTAAGTCCGTCTGTCAGCCCCTCAGCGATTCTCTCTGAAAACCCCACAGTCCTCATAAACCGCTGTGCTCCACTCAGCTCCCTCTGCTGAACTTGGACTTTAACAGCAGTTAACTACTATAGAAGCATTAAAATTTAAAGTAGTGGCATATCTAAGCATCCCAGAGCCCAGTTGGGACTCTAAAGATGAGTACTAACATGGGGTCATGTGAGTATCATAGCATCTACTTCATCCCTACTTCAACACTTAGGTGGCACGGTGGCGCAGTGCATTGCACTGCTGCTTCACAGCAAGAAAGTCCTGGCTTTGATTCCCGCCTGGGGCGCTGTTGGCACCGTGCTCCGGCGGGTTATCTCCCAAATAGGAGCCTTTCTGTGTGGAGTTTGCATGTTCTCCACGTGCTCACATGGGGTTTCCTCCACCTAACATCATTAAGGACCCCCACCAATAACATGCACACATCATCGTCTGACACTTGGTACCAGGTCCGTGCGTGCATCGACAAATGCTGCCCACTCCTCCGGGCTGCCCCCCCGGAGGAAGGACAGCCAGGATGGGTTAAATGCAGACGCGACATTTTACTGGCCACCACCCCAAGAAGCGTGTGTGTGCGTGTTCTTCTTAACCCCATCTATTTTACTAAATGTCACTAAATGTCACTATTTTACTGAAATGTCAATACATCAAATCGAGTCACAGACACATCTTTGACAAATCACTGATTTAATATCCAAAATTTCAAAGAAATTGGAGCTCCTGGCAAAAGGTGAACTAATTACAGAGGCCACTCCTTGTGAAATACAACCACCTTTTTGGCTTCAAATCAATTGAGCACGTCCGCTATATATCATCATTTTCAGGAGACTGTACAGGAGTGACAACCCCCACCCCAAAACTTTCTATGAAGTCATGTAATATCTTGTGTAAAAGCTTTGTTTACAAGAGATACACAATATTGGTGTCCAATACTCTGCTGGCAGCCTTATTTATCATTATCATGCATTTCAGTGCTTAATTAGAAAGGAAATTGAGATATTTATTGCCATTTAATGTTGTTTACAATGTGGGCTCAACGGAATCCTGCACAGTTCTCTCCTAACCAGAGTAATAAATAAATAAATAAACACGTAAGGGTCTTTAAAATCAGATGTCTTACTACCATTGCAAATGCAGGTTTCAGTATTTGTATTATTGGTAGAGGTAGTGTGCATCGGCAAGTTGCCGAACATAATATTAAGGCCAGCCCACTTAACTGAGGCCTGGCCCTCAGATTCAGCTTACATAGATTGATTGAAATCCCCCCACGTTCGATTCCAATGGAAATATCATAAAGAGCTTTAGTCAAAGCCGATAATGATATGAAAATATACGCTTGGATGCAGTGGCATACGAATACACTGCGTTGTATGCCAAGCCTGCTGACAGCGAAGGTTTAAAAAAAACAGAAAAAGAAGAAGAAAAAATGAAACATCATAAAGAGCTTAAGTTAAAGCTGATAATGATATGAAAATACACGATCATGGGAAGGGAGTTTGTCTGATTGCCATGGCTGGCAGGTACAAAGCCATTTCTATCGCTCCACATATTTGACATGTCGTAGCCTTGGATGGCAGCAGACACGCTGGCATTACTCTGACCATAGCCTTTGCCAGCGAGCAAGGATGCCCACGCCTTTTTATCTCCAGAGATGTGCCCTATAGAGCTCCTGATCCTCTTTCAGTCCAGCAGAGTTATCTCAGGCTTTAACAGAACTGCAGATAATGTCTGATTACATGGAGGGGGTTTGGCCTGGGACTCACTCTGCCCTACCACATTGTTAGTGCTAAAAAGGGTCGACAGGGTGGAGGGATTGATGGAAGAATTAAAGAGAGGGGAGGGAGGGGAAAATTGATTTTACAAGGGGATATTTGATACACAGAGGATTGGTATTTTAAAGAGGGGTTTCTAGCGATGCCGTCCCTTTCAGTGAATCCCAAGTATTCTGAGTATGAGCGTATCATAGGATACTATGCTAACAATAGGCACCTAAGCGTTGCAAAACGCAAAACCCAGCTCCGTTGAGTCTGAAACATGCCTCAGCAAAAGAAAAATGCTAACGTCTTTGCGTCGGGCCCCGGAGCGAGGCTTCTGGGTAAACGAGGCTTGTGAAAGGAGCCTGTGTGCACAGTACACCTCCGAAATCTCAACTACACATACGTCCCTGGGGTCATTTTCATCAAACGACTGAGTGGGGAAACGTGTGCAGCAGTGTTAGGTTTCCGTCGGGCCAACGCCCAATGAAAACACGGAACCAAATGGTGAAAAATGAAAAATGGGAGGAGGACTGGGGAACGGGAACTTTGGAAAGATGTTGACCCTCAAAACGTTGAAAAAAAAAAGCGTTATCCTTCTATTTTGTCCCCTGTACAGTATGTTCTGGTTTAGTGGGGGTGGCCCTGCTCTCTAGGGCCTACCTCACATTTTGTGTTGGTAACGGGAACGTCTGAGACTTGCAGACGCAGAAGCATGTTTCGGGCTTGAGGCGTCCGGGTCTGTTATTCCTCTTTAAGGGGATTTCAGCCTCGAGTTCCAGCCTCTCGTCACTCACACGCTGAAAGGGGATGACACATCTGACAGCCAATTAGAACCGCTTCGTCTCCCGAGTGGCCGCTCTCTCTCGCTCCCATCTATCATTTCTCCGCTGCTGTTGTGTTACATTGTGTGGTTCTGTTTTGTTTTGTTCTCACATTTTCAAAGAGGGTGCCATCTTGCACAGCTACAGAGATCAGTAGCTCCTAAACCCGATGCTCCTTGTGAGGCTCCTCGGGACATAATGGGCGGAGCGTGACGACTTCATTAGCATTCTGATCAGGGTTTTGATGTGCTGTGCTGTAAGGATGATAAAGGGGGTTGATGGTGTGCGCTAAGTGGGGTTCTTCGGCGTTTCCCAGTTTCAGAAATGATGTACATTATATGACCTTAAGTAAGTAACATCTGAATAATAACCTGTTTAAACGGCCTGACACCAGTATACCATATGGTGCACAACAAGCGCAACGAGAACTTGACTTTGATGAGAGCTTACAGTCCTCGAAGAGCCTGATTCCGAAACCCAAGATTCTGAGACGTCCTTTGTTGTTGGCTGCAGCTACCTGTGGCTGTCTCTGGAGACCGAAAAACCAAAAGTAAGACAACCCCAAAGTCACTCAACAATGAATTGAGAGACAAAATGAGCCCGGAAGGATTATGGGAGATTTTCTTTATGTATTATTTTTTATATCTTTATGTGAGGATTGGAGGTTTTCCCTCTCTCTCTCAGTCAACAAAAGATGTAAGGGGATTACAGCGTTGATGTTCAGGCTCTCCAACATGGCTAAGTGTTTGGCTTTTTTTTTTTAGGGTGGGGGGTGGTGGGATTCGCTAAAAGGATTTAAATCGGGCCATCCAGTATCTCTGCCCACCGCTTTTTTTAAAAACCCTGGCACGTAGCCCCGCTGCTTCAACCCAAGCGCTCTCTCCGACTCCACAGATGAAGGGGGTGGCAAAGTGCGTGCGCTGCACATACCGCCGTGCCTCCTGTAAGAGTGCCTCCTTATGAGAAGGCGTATTTAGGATGAAGGAAAGGGAGGGAGCACGGAACCCCCCCCTTGAAACCTCTGACAGAAAGGCACAAGGTTGAATATCTGGGAGCAGTAGAGGACACTGCAGAGCAAGCAGCTTCTCCAGCCGCCCGTTACTAGGATACTACTACCCATCCACCATTCAGTATTTAGGTGGTGTTCGCTCTCCTTCCTTCAAATGTCTCTCTTTGTGTCCCCTCGGTTCGCCATGTTTCCTATGTCGCTTCTTATGTGATCGTTTCTGTCTGGTGCGACTTCCAAACAAGTTGTGTCTTGCGCTGGAGGAATGCCTGCAGAGCCGCGGTTTGTTTGCCGGTGGAGGTTTTATACAGAGCGAAGTGCCTTTTGTACGTTTCAGCCAGGCGGAGTTATGTCGACATCGTTTGTCCGCCATCGACGGTACACCTGTTATGCAATGTGCGGTTGCACAACGCAACCTACAGGTTGTAAATTGTCTAAATTGTAAAGTAGCTCTCATGAACAAAGCGCTTGAGGGAGCCCCGCTGCTATCTCCTGATAACTAGGCCATGCTGGAGAAGATATAAAGGTTTTGATGGTAATAGCTTCCATGCATTCCCCTCTAGAATATCCAACAGGAAGAGGGGAAGGAGTTGGCTTTGCAAGCTTTGCTATCTTAAAAGCCCAGCCAGCCGTGTGTAATGAGAGCGGTGCAGTCAGTTCCTATCGTGTTGGACTTGTGGTTCCCACAGCCATGCTCTTGTGGTTAACCCAACGGATGGAAAGACTGACAGAGTTTCTTTTCTTTCTTTCTTTCTTTTTTTTTTTGAGGAGCCCACATAAGCTGCCGTCATCTGGCGGAGGTTGAGAAGGAGCGTAAACGAAGGAGGAAAGTAGGAGGAGATATAAAAGAGAAAATGGGGAAACGGACAATGAGGAAAGGGGGGCTGATGCTAGCGAATAGAAGAGAGTCCTATTGCTCGGGCTGGTGTTGCAAAGGCCGCAACATATTTGAAGACAAATGCCTTGTTCATTTCTTTGACCTTTGATATCCTTCAATTCGGTCCTTTTCTACTTTGAGTTTCACTGAAAAGGTGCTTTATAGCTCTTGCTCATGCACACAGGCAACAATGCAAGGCAACAGCAGCTCTTTGGAAACAGCAGTTAGGTGTCTTGCTTAGGGACTCTTTTTTTCCCCAATTTGAGATGGAGTGATGGAACCCGCAACCCTCTGATTTCCACGTGAGCTGCTTGACCTCCTGAGCTGTGAATTGACAGAAAGCAATTGAGGATGATGATCTGGAAGAGTAGTGAAATTTATGTCGTTTACAAGGTGGACAAGAGAGTGAAAATGGTAGTGAATAGGAAAGCAGCAGATGGGATTGATAAGAGAAGGGATGATGCTGGGACTCTTGAGAGAGAGAGAGAGAGCGAGAGAGAGAGAGGGAGAGAGAGAGAGAGAGAGAGAGATAGGAGGAATGTGCCACAATATGAGCCCCTTCCTCCGCTGCTACTGATGCTCCTCATTTTGAGAGGTTAGACAACTTTAAACGTTAACTGTCAAACAGACAATAATGACAAATAAGCCTCAAGGCTCAAACACTGTCACCAAGGTAAATCCAAGTGCCAACAAATGGTAAATATGTTCTGAACGGTTTCAAGGGATGAAACCTCCACCCACCACCACCTCCCCTGCAAGCCTCATATGCCTGCAGGGGAGGAGAATTGATGAATCTTTTGCAATTTAAGGTTTTTGAACAGCTCGAGACTCAACACCGGAGACTCTTACACCAGTGCTCCTTAAAGGAATTGGATGGATTCATATTTTCCTGAGCTTCATATTGCAGATGGACATATTGATCCAAAGTTTACAGTTTCCAGTACATACCTGTACATCTGCGCAGGCACAATATGTAACGGCATCACATTGCAGGTCAACACTTTACTTTTAATTACACCCAACAGCTTCAGCCATCTGCAGAATGAACTGAAAAGAACAACCCTCAGATTTTTTGCAATAGGATCGAATGGCAGGCAAACATCATGTTTCATAATACGTCTGAAATAAAGAGGATCTCTCGCTTTTTTTTTATCCAGCTTATATTGTTTCCCTGTAAGCTGTTTGAGTGCATTCCTATCATCAGTCTCGTCTCTCTCACAGGTATCACCCTAAATTATAATTATAATCATTTGGTTTTGCTTTCACAGTGTTGCTGTCTGCAAATTCCTCACATGGAGGAATCTGTTGTTGATGGTTCTTGGGTGGGGCTCCTTTCTGCGTGCGGTTAAATCTCAGTGAAATGGCATTAGGGAGAACATGCTGACAGGAAGTTGGACGAGTGCAGCGGTAAACATTCCGTTATGTCTGTCGTCATGAAAAAACACCACAGCGGCTCGTTGCAGAGTCACAGGCTGCTAGCTGCGAAACGTGGCCCGCCGCTGACCTGCCCTGTGGGACGCCACATGTGGAATCAAAAGTGTGTGTGTGTTTATATCAGTGCGGGTGTAATTCAGAGTTCACAGAGTTTTGACTGGTCGCTGGGAAAATGCTGTTGTTGCCTTCATCATTACTGAGCATTGGATTTAGGCAATCATTTCCGTTTGTATTTTCTCATTAGTATTATGGTGTTGGAGTCTGTGTGTGTGTGTGTGTGTGTGTGTGTGTGTGTGTGTGTGTGTGTGTGTGTGTGTGTGTTGCATGAGGTTAAAAATAAGGCAGCTAATGAAGCAGATTAAACTGCTGACAGTTGCTTTCAGTGTACACAGCTAGTTTTAATATTTCACGCAAGCGTTTTATTGGGTGATTACAAAGCTCTGCTTTCATCTATAATTTAGCAGTTCTGATGACACACGCAGACACAACAAGAGTGATAAAATAAGCATGAAGTTGGTTTATTGTTGGTTGAATTATTATTATTATTATTATCATTATTCTTGGTATTATTGTTATGGTTATTGTGATATAATTATTGTTGTTGCTGTTATTATGATACATAGTTTATTAATATAGAAATACATAGACGCACAAAATACAGTGAAGTGCTACAGCAACTTGTGACAATGACTTTCAGTTCTTTCTAAATGCATACAAGTGTTGTGTACAACGTCCGAATTAAGAATGAAATACGATTTTTGATGCAATGGACCAAAGAAAGACATTGCTCAAACAGGGAAACGCATAGTATCTTATTTTCACGATTGGCATTCAGCATTGACCTTGGCAGCACAAAAGCATTGATTAGTGCTGTGTTTCATGCCCTGATGTTTGTGATTTTGATTGTATTTTGGATGACATTGGTGCCGCATGAGGCTGCCACAGTGTTAAAATGAAATCAGCGATGGAGACCAATCGATAGCATATGTTGCATTTACTAATCTGGGACTTTTCTCACGAAATTTTTTTCGAGGCTGCATGAGTCTCGATGTTGAATTAATAAATTAATTCATAAATAAAAAAAGTAAAAAAAAAAAAATTAAGTAAACTAATTGGTTAATTCCTTATATAGAGAGAGTTCGTATGAGCGTTTTTTTTTCCCAGCGCTGGCTTTTTGGGCCAATCACTGCCTTCTAATCGACTAACTCGATCAAACACTGCAAATACTGTACATCAATCCTTTCTTTACTGGGATTGTTTGGATTGCTGGGCGTCAATTAACATGCACAACACATTATACAATATTTATTATAACGGCTGGAAACTCCTCTTCCCTTACCTCTCCCTCCATCTGCACCCACACTTATTAAAACTTTACACCATTTGATGATGATGCTCCTCTTTCCATGGATGGTCTCTGCGTTGGCTCCATGGAGTCCCAGGGACCACCTGGTCACCAAGCAAACAGCGGCCAATCACCATCCCAGTCGCTTAGTGCTAATGTGGTCTGACGCCGTCTCCCACGAGACAGCTGGCACATACACAGGCAAAGGAGGAAACACACACACACACACACACACACACACACACACACACACACACACACACACACACACACACACACACACACACACACACACACACACACACACACTAGTGTTTGACCCAAATGTGGTGTGTCCAAGCTTGGGTTCAAATAAAAGTCTGCAGTCTTAAGCGCTGGGAGAGTGAGCTGAAGTTCATCTGGTTTTGTGTGGCCTCCACGGTCGTCATTAGTCTGTGCTCTCATCTAGGTTGAGCCTGTGGAGCTTTTATTTTGGGGTTTTATTGCTTGACAACTTGCTGTTGCATCGGGACATTCTTCTATCCTAACTGATTTTGGCCGATTTCAACAAAACTAGTCCATTCCTAACTTGAGAGTGACTTGCGAGCACACGCACCAACTTACCTAGCAGTATTTATTGTTATACCAATGTTGTTATTACACTAATCTCTGTCGCAATGTAGCTGAATGTTATTCTCCCTTGTAAGTCGCTTTGGATAAAAGCGTCTGCTAAATGACTAAATGTTACATGATCTGTCCAATACCGGTTTTGAGGAGCCTGCATTCCAGAAAGAGTAGAAACTACAGGTTGAAGCTTTTAGGATGCCGAGCCAAGAAATCAATGCCGTTTATCATGTCATATAGGAAGTGACATTATACACTGTCAGCTTGCTATGGATAATGTTTAAAATGCATTCCTCAAATAATCCAATAATTCTCAAAACGATGTCTTGACATCATATCGCATGGATAAGGTCTTAAGGGAACTGTCAAAAGTGGCTTAAGTTGAAATGTTTCTATGATTGACTGGAATATACACTATTCATCCCAGCAACAGTTTTTGCCATTAACTGGTAACTCTTGAATTTATAATAGTACTGTACATTTTTTTTATTCTCTAGTTTACCCAAAGGTTCCTTCAAATGTAGCAGATTTTCAAATGACTGCTCCTATTGTGGAAGTTCATCAAACAAAAACCAGTGGCAAGAAGTATTGGATTATCCATCATGTCTATTATCGTCAGGCAAAGTTGTAATTTTCGTAGCGTTTCTATTTTTCTATTTATTTTCAGAGGCTGGAAAACTCCTGGTTCAGAAAGTAAAAGCCATGTTTCCATATTTTAGTTTCAACTGATGTACTCATCCAGCTGATTCCACTCATTTAGTTGGGCCTACAGTATTGGGGTCATTTTAAAATCCATATGGCTGACTCAAAATCCCAAAGTGGAAGTTTACTTTCAGAACCCGATTTTCCACCTCTGTTTATTTTAGAAAATCCCAACAGTGGGTTAAGCACTTAGAGCCTTAGTAGACAATGGTTTGTGCTCCCAGATGATACTTGACTGAGATTCTGCACAAGTGAAGGACTTTATCAAACCTCTCCGGCTTTCCTGAACGCTCACGGCTTCCATCATAAACCTATGAACCCAATGAGCGAGTCTTGGACCTGGCTACTTCCATTAGGCCTTATGAGGTGTGTGTGTGTGTGTGTGTGTGTGTGTGTGTGTGTGTGTGTGTTTATGAACAAGTAGTGTATTCCTCATCAGATTGATTCAGAGCAGGTTAACCATCTGGCAATAAACCCTCTCGTCTCACTAATGGAATTTGTCCCCATACTTCTCCACCTTTTGTGTGTGTGTGTGTGTGTGTCTGTGTGTGTGTGTGTGTGTGTGTGTGTGTGTGTGTGTGTGTGTGTGTGTGTGTGTGTGTGTGTGTTTGTGTGTGTGTGTTTGTGTGCACGCACTTGCGCTTCACTATTCAAGCTCCCTTAATAAACTTAATGGCTACAAAGTCAAAGGCGGCGTTTCCAGCTCATAAAGGGATGAAGTGCTTTTATATCATTGAGGCTGTTACCAGTTTTACGACGCATCACACAAGTATGTAATTATATTCCAAGCTTCTTGGAATTTTTATAATAATATCAATAATAATAATAATAATGCTGTAATCAACTTAATTTTGTGTTGATATCATTTTTTTAGAGTCACGGTGAACAGATAATAAGGGGTGTGACTGTCCCCGGGGAGAGAATTGCGAGATCATTTATAACCGCCGTGGTTCATCTATTGCAACATCTGTCGTTAGTCACAACTAAACACGTGAGCAAAGTGATTCATCCCGTACCACAGTGAGGGATAAACGCTGCTTGTTTTATTGATTTTGTTTTGTGTGCTCTAGGGAGATTTTTAACACTGAATACTGCCCCTTTTCCTCAGAGACCCGCCGTAAATCAAGCCTAATTTAATCTGAGACCCCCTTATTTAGAAGACAAAATACATTAATTTGTATTCATTTGTATGTGTGTATCCATCTATGTAAATTTATTTATTACGGGTTCATTGGTTCTCTTTGTCTGAATTGTTTTTTATTTTCGTGGTAGATACATTAGAATAATATTGAACTATTGGACCATATCACTCAAATAGTCCCAAGGCCTCAGGACCCCCCTTGTGATCTCTGGTGATTTGGAAACACCATTTTTCCTCTTGTTCCTCCATATTATAGAACGATGTGTTCTCTGTACTTAATTGACCTGCGTTTCCCCCAAATCTGCCAGTGACCAGATTGGCGAAGAAAGAACATGACAGCATCTTTAAATAACAGGGTTCTCTACGATGGCAACCCACAAAATGTACTATTTATTAAAGCTCCAGTAGCTTTACTGATACTTTTATTTCAACTTTTCCAAGACGTCTTTTTTTTTGTGGAAAAGCTGCTGAGACAGCACGACTTTATTATTATAATTTTTTTTTACGTGATGTGAGAGGTATTTTAATGAGGAGAACTTTAAGGAAGACTTATCATTATCAATAGCAGTCTGAGGAAAAAATGCTCATTGTGGGCCAAACCAAGGTCACTGGTCATTTTGAATTAACACTGGTGGATCGACACTCTGCCCAAGGCCTGAAAGCAAATGGAGTTCCAGGATGATAAATTAAATGAATCGAATGAAGAAAAGAGTAAAGGAGGTCAAAAAAAAATGTGAGAGAGAGAGAGAGAGAGAGAGAGAGTGAGAGAAAGAGAGAGAGAGGCGTTGTTTTATTAAACAGGGGTGAATGCAAAGGTCGAAGTCCCTCGAAGTGGAAAATGAATTACCTTCAAGTTGAGACACCTCGTGAACTCTTGCCTGGTCGAATAAAACGTTCATGCGAGGAAAACTGGGCGAGATGGTGATGGAAATCTGCCGACCTGTTTGTAGTGGTGCAAGACTCGCAAACGATCCGTTTGACGCAAACACATCTTTTAACAGACTCTGGAGTCACTCCGACAAAAGTGTAAATCTTCCACTCAAAGTCTGAAAATAATAACTGAGGGCTAAATTAAAGTCCAAGCCAAAACAGGCAAGGCGTCTGGCGTTGTTCATATTTTTGACTGATTTACTCTTCCACCTAAATATATAATTGGCACGGAATTAAATGATTCTTGATAGAATTCTGACTCTCTCGGTCCTGGAAGTCCTCCCTTTCACCGTGCGTTACACCAACTGAACCAAACAAACCGAGAGTCAGAAGATGGAACGGCTCTTTCTACCGAGTGACTCGTCAAGAACCCAATCTCCAAAAAGAGTCGAACCTTTCATCATTGCCTGTTTGTCCCCGCGACAGGAACAGCTTTTGCCGGTAGCACCAGAACACTGATGTCAGCGCACGTTAGCCCAGCGTGTCGGAACAAGTTAACTTTTTGGCCTTCTTTAGGGGAAAACAAAACAAAAACACTATTCAAACTTAACACTTTCCTTCTCACTCTCAGTATGTTTACATGCACACTTTAGTCAGAATAACATGGATGAAGAGAATAAGATGATATTTTCAATAAGATGTTACAGCAGCTCACATCTTGAACAATAGGCAATGATAATAAAGTAACAGAATAAAATTAGAAAAGACAAGTCAACAAAAATAAACCCAAATGTGGCAGCTCCCCGCCACCCACCATCCAAGTGGCTTTTCCCGGGCCTCCCGACACAGAGACACAGATGATGATGGTGAAGGACAAAGCGGTTTATTGAAAAGATTGGCTAGGTGTAACAAGCCGGGAGCAGGTGGAACGTTGTTATGAATAATGCTCCCCTCCCAGGTTTCTGTGGGGATAGGTGGTTTAACCCGTGCTCATCGATTGCTCTGATGGGCAACAGATGCTCGGCCACCTCTGATCCTGGGCCCAATTAACTAGACCCAAGACAGCTGTGGCTGCTAAAATCACACAACCCCAACGGCACACCAAACATTAACTAATAAATAGAAAAAATGGCAATATAATATAAACCTAAAATGGACGATAAACAATAAAAAATACACCTGAAAATTAACAATAAACAATACAGATGTACAAAAAAAATTCATCATTATGACAAAATAATCTCCAAAAAATGTGGGAACTTTAGTGGGCATGCATGTAACTTTAGTGTGTGTCTCTCTTTCTCTTTATCTCTCTCTCACCCTATCTCTCTCTCTCTCTCTCTCTTTCTCTTTTTCTGGACTCTAAAGGTCTTTTCCCATCTTTTTAAGGGCACTGGGCGTCTTGTCATCGCCAGGAGGAAAGGCAACTTTACTACCACTCGCCAGATTGAAATTGTTATTTTGTTCAGTCTTTTTACAAGGAGATTTTACACTGGATTTCTTCAAAAATATCCTGTGTGTGTGTGTGTGTGTGTGTGTGTGTGTGTGTGTGTGTGTGTGTGTGTGCGCTTCACTATTCAAGCTCCCTTAATTTCTGGAGCGTCTCAGGGAAAAGGACGTCTGGTACTTAGACACAGACATGGGTGACTCCTCAGTTTGCTGCCAAGTGGGGCTTTCATAGGCTAACATGAAAAAAAAAAATGATTACAAGACGACATGAAGACTTTAATGTAAAGCTCAGCCAAAAATATCTGTAGGCAACATGTTAACTCTAGATTTATTTGGGGAGCTAAATTGGGCAGCGTGGCCCAGTCTGTCCTGTCCTGTCCTGGTTATGGGCTTATGTCTGAAGACGCTGTTTATAAGGCAGCGTATGGAGGGTTTCCATGGTGATCATGTTTATAGCTGCATATCGGTTTGTCGATCATATATCCTCAGAATCTAAATCTTTGTCCTTTATTTTGTAAAGAACATTTGAATTCTCATATTTTCAAATTTGTTGGTGCATTATAGTGCAAAAGTAAAAAAACAGACATAGCGGTACCATAGAGAAATAATGATTAACAATCTAAAAAAAACAAAGGAAAGGCTCACAATGTGCAAAATGTTCTTTATGTCTAGATGAGGGTAAAAAAAACCCACAGACAAGAACGAAAAAAGTGATAGCAGGGGATAAGTATTGAACAGGTATAAATATAAATATTAGTGTAGTTGGATATTTCTATACATGATAAATATAAGACGTATAATAATAATCATAATAATATGTATGCAACAGTATGAAAATGGCTAATAACAGATGGGTTAGGCTCATGTATTACAGTGTTATTACAGTGTTGTTGCAGTGTTGTTACAAAGTTTAATGTGTTAGTGATGCTACATTGTTAAGTGTTGCATTGTTGTCACAGAATTGTTAGTGTTGTTACAGTGTTGTTACACATTGTTGCTGTTGTTACAGTGTTGTGAGAGTGTTAAGGGTGATACCCTGTTGTGACAGCATTGTTAGAGTGTAACAGCATTGTTACAGCATTGTTACAGCATTGTCACAGTTTTCTTCCAGCGTTTTTACAGTGTTGTTACAGTGTTGTCACTGTGTGATATTTAGTGTTGTTACAGTGTTGTTAAGGGTAATACACTGTTGCTACAGAATTGTTACAGTGTTACAGCATTTTTACAGTTCTGTAACAGTGTTGTTAGAGCGTTGTTACAGGGTTGTTACAGTGTTGCAACATTTAGTGTTATTACATTGTTGTTACAGTGTTATTAAAAGGTTTAGTGTTGTTACAGTGTTGTTAAGGGTATTATGCTGTTGTTACAGCGTTGTTACAGTGTTACAGCATTTTTACAGTGTTGTTACAGCATTGTTACAGCTCTGTTACAGCATTGTTACAGGAATTTTACAGCGTTGTTACTGTGCAATGTTTAGTATTGTTACAGTGCTGTCACAGTAGTGCTACAGAGTTGTTTCCTTCTTTTTAAAATGGCCTTTCTTCTTTCCTTCACCAATGGAGAGAATGGTTCTGTCGCCTTCGCTTAAATTTCACAAAAGGTCGTCAAGTGCAGTCCAGTCCAAGGTCTGCGATTGATGCAAATGACATTAGAAACCAGGTTATTTTCATCTAATTTAAACCATAACAAGAAAAATAATCCTCTAACAAATAAAATTAATAAAAAATAAAAAATATATATATTTTTTAGATTCGATGAGTCCATACCATGATCATCATCAGAAACAGGGTTTTCTTCTCGGATGGTGAAAAGCCTGACGCCGCACATTGCATCATGTCCCTGAGATTTTCGGAGGCAGATATAATAACAGGGTTTGAGGGTTATACTTATTTTTTGTTTTTCATTTATTTTCTCCATCTAACCACCACCAGTTGGACTCTCAAAACTGAACAGTCGGTCAGGAAAGACTTTTTGAAAAGAAAAACTAATGGGGCACAAGGAAAATGTATTCTAATGACATCACCATGATGACGGAGGAAAGGAGACGGATGGGGTTAAAGAGCTTTAGATTTGTATCCCGTGGGTGGTTTGAGGTAAGGTCTCCTTAAACCTCCTCCACTGTAATGTGGGATTGAGAGCGTGTGTGGAGGGTGTACGGTGTTGATGGCAGTTTGTTTGACAAAATTTGTTTTTCTTTCATATTTGTGTAAATATTTTTGGTTTGTATTTTCACTGTCACGCTGGTGAATTACTAAAGTTATACTTCAGTTGAGGGGGAATTCACTTTTTGGAGTCGTTATAGTCGATAGTAGTTCCAAATGTAGTTGCATATAAAACTCAAGATCTAATTTCAGTTGTTTTTTCACTTTTGATTGTTGTTTATTGTATATTTTCACATTTTTCTAGCCTCTAGTTAATCTTGAGGTTGTTTGTATATTGTCAATTGTCAGTTTAATTTTTAGGTTGATTGTATTTTGTCATTTCCTTTATTCTTTTTTATTGTAATTACTCTATTGCCATTGCTTATTTCCTACATGAGCTGCTATCTATCTAACTACCTAACTACCTATCTATCTATCTATCTATCTATCTATCTATCTATCTATCTATCTATCTAGCTGTCTATCTATCTATCTATCTATCTATCTATCTATCTATCTATCTATCTATCTATCTATCTATCTATCTATCTATCTATCTATCTATCTATCTATCTATCTATCTATCTAGCTGTCTATCTATCTAGCTGTCTATCTATCTATCTATCTATCTAGCTGTCTGTCTATGTATGTTATTTAGTATTTTAGCCTAAATAACCCCGCTTTTAGATACTAAAAGGTGTATTTCCCTCATTTCACATGAGCTAGGCTAGCTGATCCCATCCACAGCCAGGCATTTGGCACACACAGTTCGAATGCAAATCTACTTCAATGTGGGTTGACAATCCAATCATTCTGAATGATGGAAAGAATGTTGCTTACTTTTCCTGAATCGATGGAGGAGGAGGAGTCATGAACTTTGACCTTCTGGTGTCAAGGGGTCATAACATGAGTGACACTGAACATGAGATGGAGAGATTGGAGCACTTTAGGACTTGGAAATGAAAGGGAAGATGATAAACTCAATATCGTGGTCTGACCAGGCTCCCTAGATTTAATTTGTTTTACTTTTAGGGCTATATATATATATATATACTGTATATATACTGTGTATGTATATATATATATATATATATATATATATATATATATATATATATATATATATATATATATATATATATATATACACACACACCTTGAGCTAAAAGTGAGAATAGTCTTCATTGAATCTCTAGAGGGATAAACACATAATGACAAATATTTTTTACTGCATGGAAAAAAAAAAAGTCATACCTGCAACACATTCATTTTTGAGGATTTCCTTAGTTCAAATATATACTTTTATTTCTCAGTTTGAAGGTGAGAAAACCAAAAATAAACCCAAAACAAAACGTTTTTTTAAAGTTCAACTTGACTCACGAATTTCTGCTTGGGCGTCACTGTGTCACAATTTGAATGAAATATCTACTCAACTTAGTTATTGCTGTGGTAAAATTGTGAAAGTAATATTGATTTAAATAATATAAATGCTTCTCAGTGAACTTTCCTCTAGGAATAATAATTTAGACTAAGTTAAGACTTGTAAATGCACCCAACGTAAGACTGTGCCGTAGCGTGGAGTTCACCTGGAAGTTTTTAATCTACCTATACCGCTGGTTCTTAATGCCTTTCAATCAGTAATTGAAGACGAATTGGAAAATGTCCTTTTGTCTAAGTATTGTATGTATAGTATGATTTCAATGTCAAGGTATGGAAGGCAAAAATAAGTGGTTTATTTATAGGTCTTTCAGGGGAGGGTAACGTAGACATGTGTCTCGTTGTTGCTTCACTCTTTCAGTCAGCTGACCTCTTACATGCGTGTAGATTTGTACGCTTGAAATCAATGTATGTAATGTAAAATGCATGTTGTGGGGCTTGAACAAATGAAATAACATGCATTTCCAATGCATAATAATAAATAAGGAATAAATACGAAAATAAATCAATATATAATGACACAAACACAGTTATGTGTCTAACTTCTGTATTCATTAAACCATAAGGTGCAACAGAAACAAAACCACTGCAGGATAGTTTTTGTTTTTTTTTGTGGTGTGCTATCTGAGTAAAACCACTTGTGTAGCTTATTGTTTTAATCTTTTGATTAGTCCAGAAGAAGAATGCCGGTCTGGCAGCCACTTGGGTTTAATACCAATCAAAGCTCGGGGCTTAAATCTGGTTCTAACCCGTAATGACTGAGTGCATCGCCATGTGTTGCGTCGTCCATCCACAAAAAGGTTCGTGTTGGGGGAAGAGAATTAGCTGTCGTATTGTTTAAGTATAGGGTGTGTTTGGTATGCTGGAAACCATCAAAAAATAAATAAAGAAATAAATAAATAAATAGATAAATAGATAAATAAATAAATAAATAAATAAATAAATAAATAAATAAATAAATACATTATATATATATATATATATATATATATATATATATATATATATATATATATATATATATATAATGATGTGTATATACTGTGTGTATATATATATATATATATATATATATATATATATATATATATATATATATATATATATATATATATATATATAAATGATGTGTATATACTGTATATATATATATATATATATATATATATGTGTGTATATATATAAATGATGTGTATATACTGTGTATATATATATATATATATATATATATATATATATATATATATATATATAAATTATGTGTATATACTGTATATATATATATATATATATATATATATATATGTGTGTGTGTGTACTTAACCCAGTACAGTTTCACACCATGAGGCCAATTTTTTCCAAAATGCATCTTCAGATCCACAGCATCAATGCAAAGGTGTAATTGGGCCTATTAACCTTTTCATCCAACATGCAATGCAGGACCATCTTTTAAATGAACATTTATTTATTTCTTTTTATTTATGTTTTTAACCTGTGCTTTCAGCAAGCTGGGCATACAACACCGAGTATTTGTGTCATTGCATCTAGGACAGAGTTATTCTACAAGTGGAGTTCAAGTTCTCAACCTGCAATGCAGCTGTTTATTAATTCTTAAATCATCAAGAACTACTGCAATAACTCTGTCCTGTGAACGACCTGTAGGATGACAAGAGCACAGTTTTTGGTTTTACAGAACCACCACCAACCCCCCTCTTTGGTGAACAATTTTACCATGTTTGGGTCTATAAACAACTGATCAATACTCCAAGAGGGGGAGATTCACCACGGGTGAGACAATTTGATATTCCAAATTAGACAAATTAGACAGAAACATACAACATTTACACTAAACATAAACATTGGATGACAGCATGTATTCAAAAACAGAGTTAATTAGGTCCAGGAAAACTGGAACTGCAATTGGGCACATGGTCTCTTCCTGTCATAGTTATGGCAGTAAATGAGGGAGGATGCTGGTTGGAAACCAACCAGGAGGATGCTGGGTTGCATTCGAAGCAATACGGTGCTGTGTGTGTGTGTGATAGGACCGCCTGTATGTGTGTGTGTGTGTAAGATGTCCACCGGTGAGTGTACAGGACTTATCCCAATTGGTTCTGGTGTATAAGGTCAGTATTATGTCGTGGTGGTTGCAAGCAGCGGAAAGGGTCCCAAAGCCCCCCCCGAGCTCCGCAGCTGCGTAGACACCCCACGGCTGCAGGTAAGCCCAGAGCACCCTGCCCTGCAGCCACAGAAGACCCCCGGGCCCCCAGAGAAGCCGGAGGCCCGCAGAGCAACCCCCACGCATGGCCCAACGAGCATAACCCAGGGAGCATGAGGAGACCCCGCATCCTAGGGGCGTACACATACAACGCTGCCCCAAGTGCAGGCACAAGATGCAGGACCGGCGGGACCCCCACGCCCCACACAAAGGCAGGCCGGCCCGGACGCAGCCGACCAGACGCCCCAAACGGCCACGACTGCCGAGCGCCCATCCGCGTAGCAGAGTGTGCTCAGCGCGGGGCACCGGGATGTTGGCCCCCTCCCCCGCCGACGCCAGTAGGCTGCCAGATATATGGGCCCTCCACCACCCCTGGCACCCGGGGCAACCGCTGCAGAGAAGCTGCGCAGCGAGAGCAAAGGCCGACAGCCGCCCCCCCCCCCCCCCCCCCCCCCAACCCACGCCCACAACAGAAAGCAGCCCCCCCAGAGGCCCCGGAAGGCACCGGCGGTGCTCTCCGCAGCCCTGCGAGGTCACAGCACACCTTAAGTCACTAGGCCCAAGCCGCAGGACTCCAGCCTAGCCGGCGGGGGGGCAACCGGCCAACCACGCCCCCACACCGACCCGCCAGCGATCTGCCACCCACCCCAGAAAACCCCAGTGCTCAATGTGTGCTGTTGGCAATTGCAGTTAAAATCGCAGGCAGCGGGGGTGCGAGTCCTTCAGGCAAGTCAAACCTGAATCACTCGTACCCCTCTTGCCCCGCAGACTCTGGTCTGGTTCAGTGTTGTTCGGAGTAGGATTGGTGTGCGAGTGTATGTGTTCTAAGCTAATATGAGTGTGATTACAATTTCGGGATGGACGAGAAGCACGCTGGGGCAGGAGTGTGACAGGCAAGATGGCAGCCGCCCACTGCATCCCCACCCACATAGCTTGCACCCGACCCATCCCGCAGGCCCATGCCTATTGTGTGGTGTATGTACTGAGTATGAGTTTTGGCACTGGTAGAGATAGGCGAAGCCCGACAAGATCAACGCAATTAATTGTTCTTTAATGAAAAGACGTTGAAAAGACTTGAAAATTTAGTTTGAAAGCTGAGTAGATGTCTTTTTGTCTTTCTCTCTCTTTACGATGACTTTTTCCACTGTCATTAATGGTTTTGGTAGTCAGGGAAATAATATTCACGTTAAATTAAATGAGATGATTCGAGCTAAAAGCTGTCTGTACTTATCCTGGTGATCGAGCAATATGCTTAGCAACTCAATTTCCACCAGAATTTGATGTTGCGTGTACTTGCCAGGCAACAGCCATATGTCCAGTTCTGCAGCACACAAGGGTTGCAAGAGGATACACCAGGGGCACATTTTTTAAGGTAATTGTCAGTATTGCTTTATGGCTAAACGTATGCAATTTGTTAGCGTTTTGCGAAAGCACTCGCATCTTCCACTTAGTTCTGAGTTAAATGCTTTCAAGGTCCCTAGCCATAGAAAAGGTGCTTCAGGGTTAAGGACGCTGCTCTACCTGGCCAACATTCAGGGCTGGGGATTCATAACAAAACACATCCGTTCTCTTCCAAGCTCGTCACTCTTTTTTTGGGGGCGGGTAGAATGAGGAGGGGGAGGCGTGTGACCTAGGTGCATATCAAGACGTGGGTACATTCTGACACACAAACACACACACACACGCACGCACGCACGCACGCAGTAACATGCCTAAGCTTGAATTATACACCCACCCCCCACCCCAAGAAAACGACCTGCACATACAAGCATTCCTTAAACACAAACACACAGAGCTGAAGTGCTCCCTCGCTCCCTCCCTCGCTCCGAGTGGGTGCCATGTCCTGTCAGATGGGGTTAGCTCCCCGCCAGGTGATGAGCCAGCCAGGACTTTGAAGGCCTTCCAGAGGCCCGTGGTTTTTGACGTGTGTGGATTGCCAGGTTTGTGTTGCCACCCCCTCATTAATGCAGCATGGACGCCCGCTTCGCTTGTTACCTCTGCTGTTCTTGTGGTCCGATTTTCCCCTGAGCAGTGATCGAGCATCGGGGCGTCGCCGGGGCAGCCAAGTTGGCCGCAGCAATCAAAGGCTTTCCAATCATCAAATCCTTCCCCACCTCCATCAACCACCTTCTTACTCCTTCTTACTCTGTACCTCTTCTCTTTCTGAAGAAATATGTCCACTCTTTCCTCAACAACAACCAAAAAAGTATAACGCAAAATACAAAAAAATTATAAGTAATCTGAATATGTACGCTCATGTGGAGTTATCTCCGTTACAGCCACCCCAAAAATGTCCACACCGACATTCCAGGTAACTCCCGATACATTTTCCACAATACCGATGCTATCGCGGTGCGATACGCAATACCTCGCACGAAAATACTTCTGTGACGATTCATTGAGATATGTGTCATTGAAGAAGGAAATTATTCAAAATAAAAATTTACAAGCCAGACACAAACCAAGGTAAAGCAAAGTGTATAGAGTCTTGATATGCTTTCAGCTCGGTATTTCATACTTTGATTCAACTTAATGCGAACAAGGATATAACGGTGCCTGTATTTCGATAATGTATTGCCATATTGAGTCATCCCAATTTATCGCTGTACTGTTCACACTATACAACTTTTTGTCTTGTGATCAGGAATCTTACAGTGTTGTGGTTTCACACTACATGACTGATCGGCGACAGGGGCTCACACATTACAAGATCTTTCACCAGGAGGAATCCCCCACGAGTCTGTGGGGTCTCCAAACTATGTTTTGTTATGAAAACATGCAAGAAGTGACACAGGAAATTATGTGATACCATGCTCGGGCAGGATTGTTTCATTTTTATTCTATTCTTGATCATTGTTACAAAAACATCTAATGTAAGCAGAACTTAAATAAGAAATATATTAAAAACCTAGAGAAGAAAAGTAAAATAATTATGTTGTGTGTTTCTGGCTGTGCACTTCCATCTCTCCTTCTTGACTCCTCCCCCTCATGGTGTGTCTGCTCTCATTGGCTGTATCTTGTCACGTCATTCCCAAGTCCAGCTCGACACGACCAGACATTAAATCTGCTTGATATCTCGCCGGCATCTGCGAACCGTTGGTGAACGCTTGGCGAGTCGACGTATCGCCTTGTGAACAGTTCACACCATGCGCTCGTCGCTCACGGGAACACGCTGTGATTTGCCTCCGATCTGGGGCTTTGCTCGAGATCCAAAAACCTCTCTGTGAGTGGAAAATACGCCCAGAATCACATCGTCTCAACTTGGCATTATGAGCCCGCAAAGCAGGCATTAAGCAGACAGCAAACCGTTAGCAAAACTGGCGTGGCAGGAGGGATGAACTGCTTCAGCAGGCCGGCCCATAAGGGCATGGAAGCTTGTGGCGTTGGCAAGTTGTCTGACAGAACAAGCTACATCTCATTGCGTAGCATGTGTATTATTTTATTATTTTTATTATTTTTTCATGTTTTTCTCTAGTTTCCGTATATTCTCTGGGTCTAAGGGTCTGTAATGAAGAATACACATTATTATGTTCTGGTGGAGTGGACTGGACTTGTTGGTTTTGGAGTGTGTGTGTGTGTTCTGGTTTGGCAGCGGCTTCAGAGGGAAAGCAAACAATGGAGACTGTTTGGACTGATCGCCTCTCTTTCTTCCACATCTTGAGGTAATTGACCCAACCTCCCTGCTTGAACACACACGGTCGCACACACACACACACACACACACACACACACAAATGCACGCACACACACGTGCACACACATGCACACGTGCGCACACACACACACACACACACACATACAAGTAGTCACGCCACTTCAAATGTGTGCACGGAATCGCAGATGGGTGTTGAAATCCCCTCAGCCTCTCTCTCCTCTCTCTCTCCCACACAGACATACATTATGCTTACACTCCCACACAACACACATGTAACCGTTCTATTAGATTTTCCACGCAAAAACGCTAATTCGCACTGCAGACACACACACACACGCGCACACACACACACACGCACACCCACACCCACGCGCACACACACACGCACACGCATGCACACACACACACCCACGCGCACTCACACACACACACACACACACACACACACACACACACACACACACACACACACACACACACACACACACAATGTCTCGGTCTTAGAGATGAAAGCTAAAGCGAATGCCAGGAATAATAATAATAAAAAGTAAAAACGAGTGGCTTCAGTGCAGTGTAGGATTGTGAACAGCCATGGGATCTGTCTGTTCTTTATCCAGGATCTCTTTGATGTAGGAAAAGGTTGGTTTTGCTGCGATGGTAGCGGGTTAAATGCAGGAAACTTAAAAGTGTGTGTGTGTTCCAGTGGGTAAACCAGTGGGCCAACACTTTAAAGACCTTAAAGAGAGACAGAGAGACCCCCCCCACCCCCCATCCTCGACCTCCTCCAGAACCAACAGAGAAGAAGAGCGGACATATCAAAGAGATAAAAAGATAAGTGGCAAACAAGGTCAGGTTTTTGTTGAGAGAGATGGGTGGGGACTATAAATAAAAAATGGCGAGAAAGCCTGAAAGTTTTTGAGAGGAGGAATGGAACGGTGAAGTGGACGGTAAAAGGGAGGGAGGAAGGGAGGTGGTGAACCAAATGAGGGAGGGAGGAGGTGGAAGAACAAAACTGGAAAGCACCCCCACCCCCCCCACAATGCAGAGAAGAAGGTAGAATAAGGACATGGGCGAACAAGGTTAAATGGAGAGAGAGAGGGAGGGAGAGAGAAAATGGGCGTGAGAGAGACAGACAGAGAGAGAGAGAGGCGGTGGAAGTGGGTCACAGTGGCAGCGTGATGTGATATAGAGTGACAGAGAGCGAGAAAGAGAGAGCGTGATGGACTCATGCCACTGTCTGCATCATGTTGCATCCTCCGTGAACAAACTAACACACACACACTGAATCTAATTCAACAAGCGCTTCAGCTCATTTCATTTGATGCACTAGACTCAGGGGTAAAAATAGCTGCAGTGTGTGTGTGTGTGTGTGTGTGTGTGTGTGTATACAAGTTTAACATCTAGGTTTACATCTCTGTCTGCCCCCCCCCCCAAAGCATCACACTATATTCATCTTTCTCTCTCTCTCTCTCTCTCTCTCTCTCTCGCTCTCAATTCAATTCAAAATGCTTTATTAAAATTGTAAACATATGTTTACATCGTCAAAACAAATGGAAAAACCCTAAAAAATTAATATCAAGATAAATTAAAAGTGAAAAAAATATTTTTACAAATGATTTACAAATGAATTTCCAAATGAGTGAAGGTAACCTAATATAAAAATAGAACCTTTTGAGCATTGCGGTTAAAATGTTTATAAACAGATTGTGATGATAGAAGATAACTGAAAATGAAAATAGAACATTTCAAACATTTATTTAAAAAAATAAATATATATATATATATATATATATATGAAAGATAAGTGAAGACGACCCAATATAGAAAAAAAATTACCTATATCCTGAAATATTTTAAATATGTATACAGATAAATGAAGATAACCTTTAAGTTAAGATGACCTAAAAATAGAAAAATTGTGATTTTTTACTTTGCTGTTAAAAAGTATGTATGCAGATAAGGGAAAATAACCTAAAAATGTTGAGTAAATTTGAAATGGTAATTTAGTATATGTAAATAAATATATGTAAATGCAATAGATTTCATATAAATACAATACAGTAGATAATGAAATACAATACAGTAGATAATTAAATATAATACAGGAGATAATTTTATATAATACAGTAGATATATAAATCCATGATAATCCAGTTTTTTTCCCTCCTGTGGCTCTGGGGATATTCTGTTTATTTCCTTGTTATACAGCATTTAAGCTTTTAGTCCCGTTCTGTTCACCTTGTGTACTTACACCATAGCAACATTACTTGCTGTTATACATAAATAATATTCTCTCCCTCCCTCCATCCCTCTATCCTCCCTCCATCCCTCTATCCTCCCTCCATCCCTCCATCCTCCAAGGTAGCAAGTGCTTTCCGAGCTATGATGGGCAATTACCCCAAAATGATCCATCAGCCGCCTGGGGGAGGAGAGAGAGGGAGAGAGGGATATGGGTGAAGAATAAAATAATAAAAAATTTAAAAAATGAAATAAAGGCTTTTGAGGGAATTTGCGAGGGGCATCCCAGAAGCGTGCTTTTAATTGGTTTGACCTTTCTGCTCCACCGGGGATGTTGGAGAGGGATCCCCCCACCCCCTCCGGGCCGGTCCTCGAGTCAGCTTGATCCTGGATTCCTCTTCTTTCAGCAAAAATTCGAAATTCTGCTGCTCTGAATTGTGAATGCTGTGAAGTACAAGATGCAATTTGTAATTGGATGATATTACGTAATGTGATAATTTATGACACATTCTAATGTCTGAGTATTCTAATGACCAAATAATGTGGTTTGTAAAAGTTAACTGAAAACAAATGAGTGCTTTGTTTGCACTTTTTCCTACAATGAAAAAGTAAAACAAATGTATTTGATGATATCGCAGCCATGTGCAAATATGTGAAGAGTGCATTTCAACCTTACAATGACAGAAAAAAAATCAATGCACGTTACATTTATGCCACACCATACAAAAGCTTAAATTTAAATCGTATTTTAATAATATATCTATATGTTAATATATATATTACTATATTGTGTGTATATATATATATATATATATATATATATATATATATATATATATATATATATATATATGATTGTATATTTGTAATTAATGATATATATATTAAAATATATCATTTTTTATAATGTAACCACTCTAATAATAATAATAATAATAATGATGATAATACGGTACCATGAATAACATAATAAATAATATAATGATAAAACGTGTATGAAATCTATGTTGTTTTTTTTTTGTTTTTTTTTATTTATTTATTTAAATTCGACACACTCCTTAAAATTATTTTGATTTATTCAAAGTGATTCTTCTCCTTTTTAATTTGCTGACTAGAAGATGTGTGGGGACGCCTGTGAGAAACAGGTTGTATAGGTTGGGAATAAGATCTCAGGTGGCAGTGGTGATGGTGTCGATCTGTAAAATCATTCACCAAAACCCGGAGGAAAAACAGCAAAGGTTCCTTTTTTTTGGAGCAGGCTGAGGAGCCCTGGTCTCTAATCGGCTTGTGGAGATCTGGCCGCAGGTCGTGCCAACAGATGAATCCAGATTAGAGGGTCACAAGGCAGGACGAGAGGATTAGAAGCCATGGCCTCCTCCTCCTCCTCTTCAGACCAGGAGAATGTCATCCCATCGCCCAAAAAGAAAGCAGCTGACAGCGCTGTCCGCCACCATCACCTCACTCACCCCCAAAATGTCACAGAGCTGACTCCCTGAAATAGACCGACAGTGAGTGACCACGCTGGGGAGCAGCTTCGGCCTTTGAGGTGGAGCGTTTTTTGGCTCAATAAAGTGGCTTTGGAGCTCTTAGACCTCAGAGACAATCATTTTCAATTTGGTTTTGCAGTTTGGGACATAGCAAAAAGTGTATACACTGTTTTGGTTTATCACCTTCAACCCAAGACTCAAACTTACAGCTTGGGTGTTGGACATTTGAGGTATATTGGTATCTCACACACCAACAGATCAATTACCTATCTTTATTTCACCGTGTTAAGATCCACATCTGTCTATTACAAGCTATCCCTTCTACAGGATTGGGTGGTTTGTTTTTTTATGTTGCTCTGCTCAATAGCGTCCCCTGCTTGCAGACGGTGGACCAACATGTGTCTCCAACAGGGCAGATTGCTTGGATGGAATCATTGACAGTACCTGTAAACAGAGGCTAGAGTTACCTTGCTGATAAGTTGGGCTTTCCACTGTTTAGTTCCCATGTGAGTGTGTGTGCCTATGCAGTTTCTCTGCCAGTAATATAAACAAAACCATGAAGCCCAGTAACAACGCCCATTCATTTAATCAATTGCGCAACCCTCTATGTACAAAACGATGTACTTCTATGGTTTATCTCCCGAGGGGTGTGACCTAATGGTTAACTTGGGCCTATAAACACACAATAGCAATCCTATAGAAAGATATTATTGAAAGATAAGCCAAAATTATTATTATTATTATTATTATTATTATTATTCATTAATTTATTTGTTATTATATTAATCATTATTTTGGTGATAATTTTTATTATTAAAAAAACATAAATAGACAAAAATTCTCCACCTCCCACAGATTTATAAGCTGTTTCCCATTTCACTTTTTAGTGCACAATAAGCAACAAATACAAAAGCAGTGCTGCCTTGTTTGTTTCTTGACAACCCATCTGGAGCGCCGTTCCCCCGTGTGGCTCCACTTCCATAAAAAATTAAAATTGTAAATTAAAGGTTTTCAGAAAACAGGTTGAAAGCCTCCCGTCCTGCTGAATCTCAACGCAGCTCGACTCCTCAGAGACGACTTGCCCCCGATTTGAACTCACCAAAGTTTATTCAAGAAAAACGTAGCACACCACTGTAATACACTAAACAGCGGTGATCCGTGAGATGTTTAGGTCACATTTTATTGTTGTATTATCTTTCTTTGTACATAACAAGTAACAAGAAATACAAATATAAAAAAGTTCACAAAATCCTTCCTTAGAATACATTGAAAATGGATGATTCAGTTAAAACACTTATCACAGAACTTATCAATTCACTTATAACACCTATCGCAAAGCACCTATCTGTCATCTATCAACTATCACATATCACCTAACACAACACCTTTCACATATCACCTATCACATAACACCCATCACATAACACCTGTCACAACACATAACACCTGTCACACAACACATAACACCTATCACATAACACCTATCAACCATCACCTATCACATGACACATATCACATAACACACAACACCTATCAACTATCACCTATCACATAACACCTATCACATAACAAATAACACCTATCAACTATCACCTATAACATAACACATACTGTATCACCTAACACATAACACCTATTAACTCTCACCTATCACATTACACATAACACCCATCAACTATCACCTATAACATAACACAACATAACATAACATAACACTTATTATATCACCTATTACATAACACATAACACATCACATATACCTCCAAGGGCGTAACCTTGGTTTGAGAATTGGGGGAAACAATATAAACATTGGCCAAGTTCCTCTGCATCAGAGTCAACATTTCCCTGAACCTACTGCTCTACCTCTATATTTTAGAGACGGTTTGCATAGAAAATGAATTCTTCGCTACCATTGAGACAGTTCCAGGGTCCAATTTGAAATCTTTTTTTTTCTTTTTGGAAGCATCGTTTTTATTGCAGATATGTGTTATTTATTAGTTATTCGGATGCCTGATATTTTGTTTTTTAATTATCTGATTTAAAATCCTGTTGAATCCCAGTCTTACCCAGTTTTTATCTTTCCCCTATTTCTTTGTATTGCTTCCTCCTTGCAATTGAGGGTCTTTATGAGGTTTTAAATAAACCTTTGGAGGTTTTATTTGGTTCTCTCGTTCTTCTGCTCCTATGGACAATTATTCTGCCGTTGGTCTTTGAAATGCTAATCACCTCTTCATTTCTCCTCCTCCTCCTCTCATCCTCCTCTTACTCCTCTTCTCTCTTCCTCCTCCAGATTCCTCCTCCAACTACATCAGGCAGCTGGAGTCTAAAGTGCGGATCTTGGAGGATGACAACAATAAGCTCCTGTCGCAGGTGAGGTCACGCGCACACACAGAACACACACACACACACGCACACACACACACACACACACACACACACACACACACACACACACACACACACACACACACACACACACACACACAGAACACACACACACACACACACACACACACACACACACACACACACACACACACACACACACACACACACACACGCACACACTATACAGACTTACTTTTCATATGAAACTTTTCAATAAACTGTCAGAAGTAACACTCCCTTATTGATTGATTGATCGATTGATTAATTGATTGATCTCTTTTATTTTACATTTAAGAGACAATAGATAATAATGCAATCCATCTATCTCTCTGTCTATCTATGTTCCTACCCATATCTGTTATATCTGGCACATGGAAATTTTACTCAAGTAATTTTGAATCAGGTTATTGTACTTTTAAGTACTATGATTTTCAGTAAAAAGTCCTAAGTTCTTCTTCCAGCACTGGTGGCTGAACCAGAACCAGCATATCCAGTAGCAGTGAGAAGCAAAAAATCCCCAGTTGCATTCATTTCTCCTACTCCGTAGAATGTTTCTCTCTCCATCTTTAATTCATGGGAGTGTGTTTGGTCTCCGGGAGCCGAGCCCCTATGTTTGGCCCCCGAGGCTACTCTGACGAAGGGATGAGAGAGGGAGGGGGGGTGGGGGGTGAAGGAGAAGGAAGTGACAGTGGCAGCGTGGGTGCTTCTCTCTCCAAAATCTGGCCTTGCTCTGACTGCTCTTTTCATTTTTGGGAGGGAGAGGAGAGAAGGGGGGAGGTGAAGGAGCGACTGCGTTTTGAAAATTATATTCTGGTTCACGGCAAGGGCACACGTTAAATAAAAATCCGAAAATGTGTGTGATGTCGGGGTCCTTTTGATTCGCCGATTCAGATTTGACACAGAGATGTAATTCTTGGTCGTGTGTCGCGTATAATCAGATGCATTTTTAATTCGTAAATGTTTTAAGTTCATGCCAAAATGAACAAAAAAAAAGTAAATTAAATTCATTAGAAATCCCACATAGGGATCAATAAAGTGTCTTATCTTCTTATCTAATCTTATTGTAAAATCAGATGTATTTTTCACTCTTATAAACACTAAAATTAAACTCATTCAATTCATTAAAGCTTAATTTAAAGTGTATTTGCGCCTGGCCAAAGCAGTTTCTACAGAGAGATTGTGGGAGCATCAGAAAGCAAAAGAGCTGCAGTTATGAACTCTGATTCCCCAAATCTGAAATGGGTATAATATTGACCTATTTCATCATGAAATGCATTTTGCTTTGATTGTATTGTAACTATTTGATGGCCTTGTGTTGATGGAAAGCACTTTGAGTCGCATGTTGTGTATGAAAGGTGCTATACAAAAGGTTGTTATTCAGGGTTAACCCTATTGTTTTTATTAAAGGGGACCTATAATGCTTTTCCTTATTTTCTGTCATACTGTATATATAATGTTCCAAAGTGGGATGTTCATATTAGACGTGGCCAGACTGTCAGATAATGAGGTAAACTAATGACAAAGTAATTGCTGTGAACAAAACTCTCAGGCTTCCGACCGCTGTGTTTGCTAAGGCTTTTTCTACTCTCTGCACGAACTGACGTCAGCTGGTCACGGATTTCTTTATATGGTCATCTGCTCCATCCCATCCCCTGTGTGTCTCTCCAAACAAAACCAATACAAATATAATAAAAGTGTTTTTATTGTAGATGTTTTATTTTCCAACATTAATATTTTCCATGAAGCAAAAAATCCTGTGTCCAAAAGTCCCGGTGCGTCGCGGTGCAGCGTCAGTGTCTCCCACAAGCTTGAAGCACGGCAACGAAACTCAGAGCAACCTTTTAAACGAGGCCTTGTAGAGGTTATATGAGTTAAAATTCAACAACTGGATTGCTTGTTTCTCACCTCCAATTTGTTCACAAACAGATTTTTTTGTACTGATAAGGTGAAATTAGTTAAAGTTTACAGAGTAAATAAAACGGAGCCCGGAGTAAAGCTCAAACGCCATTGGTTCACAGAACCCGCAACTTATGCTCAAACCCCAGTGGCTCAGAACTAGGGGCTTGGCTGCTCATTCACAGTTAAAGCGACACACACTGAAACAGCCCGTTTTGGAACACTATGGTATAGAGGCATGTTAGAATGGCTCGAATACATAACCTGAGTGGTATTTCCAGCAAAAAACTTCAGAAACATGTTTTGGAGACCTCAGAGATATTAACATGGGTAAAAACGGAATGGAAAACGGTGTGTGGATGTCATGGATCCGCCGCACTCACAGATACGATTAATCAAATGTGAAAGCCGTCGTCCCAGTTCGATCCAGATCGGTCCATTGTGGAATAATTTAGTTCGATAAAAATGTAAAGTATTACCAGAAGAAAATTTGATTAAATAAAGTGCAGCGTATTAAACATCATAAATATATACGCTTCTGAGGACAACAGAAGCGTATAAATTAAACAAAACTTGCAACAAAAGCCATAAGCAATCGCATAATACAAGGAACATGTATTTATTGTGTATGTGTTTTGAAATATTTCCATTTATTTGTGTTTTTGGGTTCCCTTCCAGATGCCTCAAAGATTTGTTACAATTTCAACAAAAATGTGCAGCTCACTACACACTTTTCACAATTATTTTCATGATATATCCTTAGAAGTCAATTAAAACACTTATATTCATTAGTTAATTGATTTATAGGTTCATAAAATACATAATTATTGTGAAGGCAGTTTTCTGTTGATTTACCAAGTGCCATAAAATAATTCTGTTCCCCAAATAGCTGTTGCCTGCAGCTATATTTATTATATTATTATTATTATCATTAGCATTATTTTTTTTATTATCATATTCAACAGAACAATATGTTTGCATTTGTTTGCATTTTTACCGAGATGCTAATAAATATTATATACTCTAATCTACAGTACTGAGAAACGCAATACAGTCACATTCTCTATAACATGTGACATATTTAGCCTAAGTTTTCCCTAAGTTGTACCTGTATTAATGTCTTTCTAATTGGAATCCTTGGAAGCTTCTTTAACCTGAACCACAGATCCGTGTGCGGTCACAGTGTGGGTGGAATCTCACTGACATCAAACCTTTGTGATCCACGCAATTAGTGCTTTGTGTCACAATTAGGAGCTCACCGGGACGTCGAGCAGAGGTTCCTTTTATTAAAAAATAATAAGACCTTTTATTAGAATCGCAGCTCATCTTACACCGTGGAGACACTGCAAGAAAATGTCTTGGGTTGAATCATACATAATAGAGTAAAGGTAATTCTGAATAAAGCTGCCACTGGTCACAGATTCTTAAATATAGAATAAAAAGAGGGCTTGTTTGTCTGTTTCAGTTTAGTTCAGAGGTTTGTAGAAGGTCAGTTTTTAAATTATTAGTTAGTATTTCTTGATATATTTTTTGTTTTTCCTTTTCTTTATTGTTGATTTTTTTGTGTATATTTTTTCATTACTTGTATGATTTTATCTTTACAAATTAATTTTGAGTATTAATATTGAGTATCTTATCTCTATTTCTCTATTTATATCTATAGCTACTCTATCTCTCTCTCCCTATCTCTATATACATTTATCTACAGTATCTACTGTATATACACACAGCATATATATATATATATATATATATATATATACATACCTACTATATATGTGTATATCTCTATATCCCTCTCGATATATATCTATCTATATCTCCATCTATCTGTATACCAATATCCATATATCTATACCTATCTCTAAATCTCTGTATACAGTATATCTCAATATCTATATCTTTATTTCTATATCTATCTATATTTCTAAATATATATATTTATATCTATACAGTATAAATATATATTCTATACCTATCTCTATATCGCCCTCTATATCTCTATACCTCTGTACAACTCTTCATATATCTATATATTTGTATTTCTCTTATCCCCATATTTCTATATCTCTCTATATATCTACGGTACATCTCTCTCTATACCTCTATATATCTGTGTATCTCTATCACAGTGTTGCATGATCTGTCTCTTTTCCAGTGATGATGTGCTTTCCCCAGTGAGGCCGACCGCCGCCGCCTCAATAAAGAATGACAACTAACCACATGTCCAACTGTGAACCCGATCTAACCCAAATTGCCTCCAACATTGTGTTTACCTCCGCAGGCGTATAGCCGCTATAGCTTATCACAGATACCGACCAAGAAGGTAACGACCGCCCAGCACCAGCCATGGCTGCTCCCTCACTTTCAGATGCTCACTTTGCTTTGTTTCTTTCTATTTTGGGTGAGGGGATCCTATGCTAGCTTGCTGCTTACACTCGCCACCGTTCCTGCAGCTTTTTCTTTATATAACGCTAAGCTGAAGAATGAACCACAGGTGGCACAGGGGAGCCTCTTCTTTTTTGGGGGTGGCGGTGGGCGGAGAGGCTTCCACGGGTGGATGAGCGCCGCATTGCGCCGTGGAGCATGAAAGGGACGCGCTTGTCCTCGGCTTGTTGCAGCCGTCTGGCGAGCTGAATAATTTAGGAACCCCCCCCCCCTCGTCTCCAGCACAGGTAGTTCCAGGGATCCATTATGCATGGCAGAGAACTGGCGTGTGTGTGTAATTGAAGAACGTACGAAAGTTTCGGCAGCGTTCTTTCTCCATTGAGACACTTCTGCCGCCTACGGTTCTTGAGTGTGCCTGCCTCGTTTACGATTAACTTCTTGCGCCCCGCACCCTCCACTCTCGGTTATGCAACGGCCTGTTTTGCTTCTGCGTCTCAATAGCAGCACTTTGAATTTTTACAATGGGTAATCCAACCGAGCAGACGTGTTGCCTAACTCTGTGTGTTGCCGAACCGGGTGAGGGAAGAATGCCAATGGAGTCTTGTCGCAGGAATGTTGCCCCTTTGAAACCATATAATGACACGCTCACCCCTGTACAGTACAGACGTGAGCGTATTTGTGTGTGCACAGTTTGCGATTTAACTTGTCTCCCACTGCTATGAATATTCCTCTCGTTATATCTTTATCAGTTCACTCTATCATCAACGGAACGAGTTAAAGATCTATGTGACGGAGTGAATTTACACCGTTTGGCATCTCGTGTGTGGAGCTGCAGCGGGGTCCACTCAGCTCAACTCAACTCAATACTCAAAATAGTGACGAATGTAATATGTGAAAGATTAAGAATTATTTATGGAGGTTTTTTTATTTTACGCCATGTAAGAGCAAAGACAAAGCGGCGGAATCAAGCGAAGTAAAAAAAATAATGATGGCACCCATCCGATACCCGGTGTCTCAAATGTTACTAACGAAGTGCATCTTTAAAATAAAGAATCTAAAAACTGTTGTTAAAGAGAGGAAAAGTCAGACACTTAACTTTCTAATCCGAAAACGTATCTGATAGCCGGACCCCCCTCCCCTAGTGGTTGCCGGATGAACTGTGTCTGGTTTTCACATCACAAAATATACCAGGGAAAATGGGAGAGCTTGTTTTTTCCAGTTCAACAGCGAGTAGATTTTTGTATAAAAATAGATTTATTGATAGTGAATATGGTGACATCCAACGTTGAGGTTAATAACGTCATTACTTTATACAAAAGTAATTACTTGTATATGTGACTTATTTACTTTGTTTTAAGCCCAGTTACAATAAAAAAAAAAAAAAACTTGACTGATGTCACTTGTGGCCGAAACTTCGCATGAGTTGGAAAATGAACGCAGATCTGGTTGCCAAGTTAGCAACCGTGGATCAGCTGTTAGTTGCCATGACTAGGGAAATGGTTGCCAAATTTCATAATAATTCATACAATCATACAATTATCATCCAAATTTAAATAGTCTCACTTGTTTCACCAGTAAATCAGTGACCCTCGATATCAAATTTTATTCTTTTATTTCAGAAATTCGAGAAACAATAAATAAAAATAAGATAAGAACAGATTCCCTGTTGGTTGACAACAGGGCAACCCCCTGGCAAGATGGTTGACCATGACCCAAATCTGGCTGCCCCGTTGCAACTGGGCAACTGCTATTGTTGGACCCTGTTGGTATCGTTATGGGCAATTACTGAACATTTCGGTGTCATTATTGGAAAAGGAAAAAAACGGCATTGTCCCATCTAACATCTTTAACACGTCATGGATGCCATGCAATGGGTGACCTTATGCCCTCACCTCCCATAATTTGGCGTCCTGGCTTCACCGCCCCCACCCACCCACCCCACCCAGATGATCATAACTCAAACCTGAGATGATGGATGTCACCATGTCGCCCCACGGCTCCTTTCTGTCAATGCCGAGAACATCATTATGGATGGACGGATGGCTGGATGGAGGGATAGAGGGATGGAGGGCTCGTGTGCTCCAGCCATGAGGAGAACATGGAGAGCGGGGGCCAATGGTCAATGGCCACCTGTCCCAGAAAACAAATGGAGGGTCCCAAGGTCACTGTAGGACCCTTGGAGAAGAACTTTCGGACAGGGGCGATGATGGGGCGGTGTGATGTGTGACACCAACTGTCGTATCGAAACATCTCATCAGGCGATGGAGACATGGCCGCCACCTTCAATGGCTATTCTCTCATCAGCGATGTCCTTGTGGGATCCTTCCTTTTCGGTTAATAGATTTCCTCATTTTTACCTAATTAATGAAGACTAATGCCTCCATTTTGTGCATCATTCTGGTCTGGCGCCAGGAGAAAGGACACAGTGATCATTGTTGTTCGGTCGAGATTGAGGTCTTTGGAGGGAGGGGGAAACATGAAAGGTCGGATCTGGAAGTGCCGAGGGGGAGAGAGAACGGGGAACGGGTTCCAGTGTAGGTGTGTATTTTATAGTGTGTCATGAATGGTTGTTGATTGTGTTTTGGGTTTGGTGAAACCCAGGAGCTGCAGACACAGGACACAATGTTCGATTTGTACGTTCATAGACGAACACACACAAACACCAACACACACACACACACACACACGCCAGCAGGGCTCATTGTGTTATTTATAGCCGGCATTCTCCCGGGCGGGTTTGCTCACTCAGGGAAAGCTGCTACGTGACGCGGGAGAAATGTCATCAGGAAATGGTGGCGTTGCTTTGTCGTCCTCCCCCACCGACTCCCGGGATGAGGACGCGGGCGACTCGCTGCCCCCAGGAAGCCCTGGTCTTTGGCCGCTAATGAGGCTGAATCAGAGTAATGAAGCTGGCAGTGGGGGGAAAAAATGCTCCGGAAATGGTGACCCAGACCAGTAGAATACCAGGGGAAATTCATATATAAATTATAAATTATATACATTTTGACTTGTAGCATGAGCAAAAAACTAAATACATAGGCAATAAATATATGTAGGCAAATGGTTAAGCAAAAACAATATAATAATAATAATAATAATAATAATAATAATAATAATAATCATCATCATCATCATCATCATCATCATCATCATCATCATCATAATATCCATAATATTCATAATGAAAATATATATGCATGTATGAACAGTATGCAACAGAGAATCAGAATGGGTTTTATTTCGCCAGTTATATTTCTGAGTATGTGCAGTGTTTTGATTTTATTTCATTTTAAATGTATATTAAGGGTTAATAACATGATGTTTTATCATTTATACATTTTTTTTTTTTTTTTTTTTAATACTTTTGTTTGTTTAATTTCTCTCTCAAATATATCTCTTCTTGTGATGGGTTGTCGTGTATTTGTGTATAATTGTTCTATTTTTCACATAAAAATTAAAAAGAATGGAAATAAAATAGAAACAAAATACAATTTTGTAATAAATACAATTTCAGCAAATACACGTACTTGAAGAACAAAAAGCACCCTGTATGTGCATCATTTTAATGTATTTTTATCATTTGAGTGCAAACGTATGTTTCTGTGTGCGTGCGTGCGTGTGTGTGTGTGTGTATCTGTGTGTGTGTATCTGTGTGTTTGTGTGCATGTGTTTGTGTGTGTGTGTATACCTGCCCAGCAGTGTAATCCAGGTGACCTGCGCGCCCTGAGGAAGGGAATGACCCTCTACCACTCTGAGTCCCAGCTGTCCTCTCTGCCTCAGCGCCAGGACGCCATGCACATGGTGAGACATACACCCACAAACACATACACACACACGCAGACACACACATATTAACTCACAGAAACGCAGAGCGATTCTCACCAGAAATTAGAAAGAAAAAGTTGGATTTCATGCATCCCCACACCACACCTACAAGTCTCTATCCCCACATGTCTCTATCCCCACATGTCTCTATCCCATCATGTCTCTATCCATACATGTCTCTATCCCTACATGCCTTTTTCCCTACATGCCTCTTTCCCTACAAGCCTCTTTCCCTGCAAGTCTATATCCCTACATGTCTCTTTCCCCACATGTCTCTATCCCCACATGTCTATATCCCTACATGCCTCTTTCCCTACAAGTCTATATCCCTACACGTCTCTATCCCTACATGTCTCTATCCCCACATGTCTATATCCCTACATGTCTCTATCCCTACATGTCTCTATCCCCACATGTCTCTATCCCTACAAGTCTCTATCCCCACATGTCTCTATCCCTACAAGCCTCTCTATCCCTACATGTCTCTATCTCCACATATCTCTCGCCCACTGTAAGGAAATGTGTGTTACACATTGGATATACTTTGTATGGAATATTAAAGAATAACAATAATACAAAATCCCAAACCAAGCGGTATATCAACTTTGTCAAATAATATATACTGTATATTGGACATGTTGCTACTTGATTTTCATCCCTTTATTTACACATAAGCTGTGGTGGATGACTCCCAAGGAGAGAAATGGATCTTAATATTATGTATAATGTAAATCTTAATATTATGTTAGGACTTGAAAAGTTCAAGGTTTACGATTTGTCACAAGCAGTCTTACAAGTATGGTGCAGTGAAACGATAAAGGGCAAACTCTGAAGACGGTGCTAAATAAAGTTGGAAGAAATATTCCAAATCATAAAAAACATTTATGCAAGGAAATATATAGGCAAAACATATAAAAAAAATGTTAATTTATATGTATGTAATGTATGTACAGTGTAATGACTTCATATTCTAACACTCACAGTCTACTTTATACTCTTATAGAAGTGAAGGATCAGATCTGTACACTGTATTGGCCAATAATTAAAGGGGGATTCCGTATCGTAGCTACAGTTTAAAGCGGCATCATTGCATGGATCAGTTTATGTTTCCTCAGCATAATAATTGCACATGTGTCATTTATTGATGCTAAGTTTAGTTAGTTATATAAGTTTCATCAGTGGAGTGGGAAAGCGACCCTGCATGGAGATCCAGTCATGACGAGATGCGAGGTGATTTAAGTTCATCCACATGAAAACAAGCGAAACGAGAGCTGGGAGCGTGCGCGCTCCCTCACACGTGCACGCTGACGCTCAAGAGGAAGGAACTGTGTTGTGCATTGGCACGGCAACTGTTAATATGATGGAGTCTACGCCTCGATAACTATTTTATCCGAAAGGTTTTTTTCACAGAAGCAATGTGATCATTTTGGGTGCACTTTGTACAGTAGATCAATTGGAATGCCATCAGTTTAAAGCAGTAATCTGTCAGATTATTTTGTTTAAATCAAATCCTGTATTTGATACTTAATTTAGCTGACACTTGATCAGAAACAGCTAATGAATGCATTTACATTTTGCATGTGTTCCTCTATATGCTGTTTTCCATTGTTGGTGGTGGGGTCCGCCACCAAAATATCGCTGTTACCTCAAGTGACCAGGAAAAAAACCAAAAACAAATCAGTAGATCAGAAGAAGGCAAACTTTCTGGAAAATATTTTGATACGTAAATACGTTTTAGAGGGTTAAAAAAAATAAAACATTGCAGCTGTGCAATGGAATTATGTCAGACAATATGATTGATTTCCACCCTAATTTTAAACAAACAGTTTAATGTATGAAAGATGCAACAGATAATTTAATACATCCAGTATGGCAAAATACTTAACATTTTACTTGAGTAGATTTTTGAAAGGAGGAGGATTTACTTTCACCAGGGTACTGTGTTTCATTTAAATATTTATTATTTGGTTACTAGCACTTCAATGGCTTATAGGTCAGATTCTAAACTCTGGCTCATGGAGTACTTCCATCACCACTGTTTGCTTCACTGGTTCTAACGGCATTTGCTTCTCTCCCTCCATCCTTTAATCCCTAAAGTATATTTGCGCATGGGAGCTTTCCATATGAAAAGCAAATACAGCCTGGAGCCTTCTGTGTTGTCAAAAACAAAAAAAGCAAATAAATGACAAAGAAAATATAAATAAATCTCACCTTTATTTTTCATCCATAGATTTTTGAATAAGAGTAATTTTTCATGCTCTTACCTCACGGTCATCCCTTTGAAGAGATAAGATCCATAGGAATTCCACATTCTTGCAGTATATTTTATACAAACAAACAGAGGAGTATGCTGTGGGCGTCGGGTGTGTTTAGAAGTGTGTTTATTATTTCTTTATTTTTTAAAGAACATTGATGCCCTCGGAAAATGTTTTCTTTTATTTTTCTTTGTCATTGACTCAGGAGATCTATAGTCACACGCCCAAGGTGGTGCATGTATTTTATTTTATTTCCCCAACAACAGAGATATCATTCCACTCAATTCATTCATCCAACTCTGTCATTAATTAATTTTAACAGACATATTCTCTCAGGGGTCGTAGAAGAATATCTATCCCAGAATGCCTTGGGTGTGAGGCAGAAGCACACCTTTGATGGGAAGCCAAGCTCTTGCTGCACAAACTTTATTCATTTTTCCTGTATTCAGGTGTTTTTTCCAGATTTAAATTAGAGCTAATACAAACTCATTTCAGATTCCATCAAGATAATATCATCCCCTCAAAAAAACAGGACTTTACCTCAGGAAGTAAATAAAAGAAAAGAAAATTGATAAATTCAATAGAAAGTTTTGCACAAATTTTGTTATTTTCAGTCTCGTGAAGATCCTCTCAGAGATCTCATCCCAGCAATTTTCCAAGAGAAAGCTGTCTGTGGCTGATTTTTATTTATTCTTATTTAACCTTTATTTATACAGAGAAAACACATTGAGACCGAGGTCTCATTTCCGATGGTGCCCTGGTTACAGAGTTCATAAAAACATTAAAAGACCATAAATACAACATCAACATTGGCAATCAATAAATAAAATAAAAACAACAGAAATCAAACTTTTAACTTAAACATTTGCAGATACCGACATCAAAATCACCCAAAAGTTTCTTAAGCATACAAAGTGTAATTCTTTTAAAAAGACATTTCAAGCTTTTTGAGCATGGTAGCAGAAAGCAGTTCTTCACAGCTCGGTTTTAACTTGACGGACCTCTAGAACCAACCAAAGCTGAGCTCTAGTCCAGAAATGAGTTGAATTTCATTTGACGACCAAACTACCTCAGGTAGTTTGGTCGTTTGTGTAACATAGTTTTGTAAACAAAGAGGAGTAAATGCTCTGTTCTTCTAGTGGCCAGGGACGGTCATCCCACCTCCTGATACAGGTTATAGTGAGTTCTAAAATGATAACCAGTAATAAAACTAAGTGCTGGGTGATGAACAGTGTCAAGAGTGGCAGAGGCAGTGTGCATATGGATAATGTCACCATGATCAAGTACTGACAGGAAGGTAGACTGTACTGAAAGCCTTTTTCACACGAAAAGCATGATCTATTTCTAAAAAGGAACCCAAGTTTCACTCTCAACTGTTAAGTTAGCTCGTCAACATGTATTTTGAAAGACAGCTATTCATCAATAAAAATACCAAGATACTTGAAGTAGGCCACTCAATTTCAATTCAATTTCAGTGCCATCTAAGCTCAATTTCGTTGAGGGTGCATGATCTAGAGAATTGCATATATGTTGTTTTTTCTCCATTGAGTACAAGTTTAAGCTCTAAAAATGAGTGCTCGATAGAATCAAAAGCTGTCTACAAAATAGATATTGCTCCTCCCAGTGTAGGAGCAGATGTATACAGCACTGTGTCATCAGCGTAGAAATGAACCTTACAGCGATTATCAAAATACATGATATTGTTGATATACAATGTGAAAAGTAAAGGACCCAAAATCGAACCCTGGGGCACACCTTTGGTGACCTTTGAAAAATGGAAGAGTCAAAACAAAAGAGTCAGCAACAATACATTGGGTTGTATTTCCAAGATAGTTGGTAAACCACTGGGCATCCTGATCCAGGCCAATAGAGGCGAGTCTGTCAATTAAAATTGAACGTTCAACCGTATCAAAAGCTTCAGAGAGGTCAATGAACCAAGCAGCTCAGTGTTTCCCTTTGTCAAGAGCCCATACAATATCATTCAGAACAAGAGCTACAGCTGATACAGTACTGGGACCAGATCTAAAACCAGACTGAAAGGTATTTAAAATGCAATTTTTACTCAGGAACAAATGAAGCTGCCAATTAACTAAAGATTCAAGTGTCTTGGCTAAAGAAGATAGCTTTGAAATTGGGTGGTAAGGTCTCTGTAGTCACCACCCTTGTGAAGAGGGAGCACATGAGCAGTTTTCCAAATCTTAGGAACAACTGCAGAGCTAAGAGTGAGATTAAAAAATATATTATATGGTTCCAGTGATAACTGAAGCAGCTAATTTCAAACGGTCAGCACCTGTAGACCTTTAGGGGTCAACAGGTGACCCACTTCCATTTCAGTAAGTGGACTTAAAGCAAATGTACAGTCATTCCTCTTATTGTACAGCTCAAGGCCAGGGTGGCAGGTCTCCTTTTGATTACGCTGTCCCACCCAATTTGCAATATCTAAGGAATTCAATCCATCAAATATTTGGCATTTATGTGATTAAGTGATTATTAAAAGCATTACAAATCTCCACCGTGTCATTTAAGGGACCAGAGTCAGACGGTAACTGTCGGGGCAGAGCTGGGGAGGAGCTAGTCTTCATTGCCTTAATTGTGCTCCAAAATGTTGATGGATTTCCAGCACTCTAATTGAGATAATATGCAGATTTTTCTTTCCTGATCATGGCAGTACATCTGTTTTTCAACTGCCTGAAAAAAGTATGTTTCGAAATGGTTCAAAATTTTCTAGCTTTTGCCCATGCTGAATTCCTCTCAGTAAGTGCTTGAGATAGTTCATGTGAGAACCCGGCAGTATGTCTGTCCTATATCCATAGCCTCCTAAAGGGAGTGTGTTTGTCACCAATGGAATTTAAAGCATTGGAGAAATATTCGAGTGCCGGATCTGGATCAGGTATGAGGGACGCCTTGTCTAACTCACACTTTATTTAAATCATGTAGAGGGCGTCACCTCTGAGCGTGATTATTTGAAACACCTCTGAGTTGACTTGTAGAGATGGAGACAGAGTGTTTCAGTTTGACAGAAAACTACATTTTGTAAAGCATGACATTACATTGTTTGTATGTCAAAATGGTAGTCACAAAAATGAGTGGAGTTCATTGAGACACACCATAGATAGTAGGAAGACTATATATGTAGTATGTAGTACATGTCATACTAAGTAGTATGACATGTATGACAACATAGATGTTATCAAAAAATTGTTTTCTTCTTCCAAGTATATCTATCACTGCTCATCTCAACAACTGTTGTCTACAACAGTCAACTCTGAGATGTTTCAAAGCTTCAGACACGCACGGCTTTCTCTCAGAAAACCCCCTAGCGTCATTGTTCCCGGGGGGGCACCAAGTGCCGCCACAGTGGGATTTGTTGTCGTTGTGATCCAGCTACCATGGCAGAGAGGGAGTCGAACCGGCCACCCTCCTGATGTCCGCGATTACAACACCATCATGCCACCAGGTCACTTTTACGGTCTCACTCGGCATCAAACCCTCAAGTCCTCGAACACCAAAGTCCTCATCCAATGGCTTATCTCTTTGAGCCATCGAGCCATATGATGCATGATCGTCTCCTTCAATAATCTGATTGAAAAAACAGGACTTGGATGGAAAATTCAGGACATGCACCTGTGAAGGCAGCGCTGGAAGGTATCACCTTCACGCTAGGACCCGGTCTCCAGGTTCTTTTCAGCGCGGCCTCAGTGTGCCACCTTTCAAATGCTTACTCGGCAGTGAAGCCTCAAGTCCTCCTACAGAGGCTTACCAGTTTGAGCCACTGAGTCTTATGAAGCTCAGTGGTCTTTTCCAATCATTTCATTAAAGAAACAGCCCTTGGATGATAAAATCAGGACTTTAGCCTTTGATAGCAGTGTCTGAACCATCATGCCACCAGGTCAAACCTATGAGAGGACAATGTGTTAAGTACCCTCGAGAGCAGCGGTCCCCAACCTTTTTTACGCCACGGACCGATACTACGTCAGACAGTATTTTCGCAGACCGGCTATCAAGGTGTGACAGAAATATACGCCAAACGGCATTAAAAACAACAGGATACGTATTATCTGTATAACTATAATAATTTATTGCGAGCAAAAAAAACATTGAACATTCAAGTTTAGTCTTGTTATTCATTTAAAGTCTTGAAAAACACACATCAGAATCTGGCTTCCGCTCGTCCAAAAGAGGAAAAAAACACACCTCTTCCAGGCATAAAATGTGAACCATTTTAAACAAAATGTGATTGATCATTAAACTACCATGTCAAAAATTCTCAAGAATAAATAGATGTCACCGGGATCAACTAAAGCAAATTGTACAATATAAAGTGCTTACAATTTACAACTCTCCAAAACACTGAGTCAGTGGGAGGCCCTGGGCTTGTTTCTCTGCAACGAGACGGTCCCATCTTGTGGTAATGGGAGACAATGACACCTGAAGTGTGTTCCAAATGTCCAGTTTGCGCCGTAGTTTCGTTTTGGTTGCCGTTACTGCAGACAACCCTGCTTCACAAAGATATGATGTTGCAATTGGAAGCAGGGTTTTCAGTGCCTTTGTGGCGATCTCAGGATGTTCTGCTTTGATTTTGATCCAGAATGTCGACAGAGTTGTTGTCTCAAACATACTTTTAGAGCCGCCATCATTTGCGATCTCCAGCAGTTGATCTTTTTCCAGCATGGGCATGCTCGATTCACCTGCTGCGTTCACAAATGGATCGCGAATCCATTCCTTCCCAGTTGGCAGATCAGTTGTTTTTGGGAAGTAACGCTTAAACACTTTCCCCTTCTTTGAGGCGGGACTCGCTGGCCATCGACCGTAATTCCAGTATCGACAGAGCCGCATATTCTTTGCCACGAACTAGTTCCGGCTTCCCTCCCCCCCCACCCCCTAGGGCGGTCAGCCAATTGCGGCCCCGAACGAGGTCTCTGGCTTGAACTGGAAGCCATTCCCCGAAGCCAGAGAATGACTAGCACTGCTGGGATTCGATACAAGGCAGCGATGGTCAGCGTTCAACGAGCGCCTTTACCTCTGAGCCATCCGGAGGCCAGCAAGTTATTTATTCTTTCTTCGCGACCCGGCACCACATGACCCGCGACCCGGTACTGGGTTGCGACCCAAGGGTTGGGGACCGCTGCTCTAGAGTACCGCTACAATAGAGAAAACAGTATAATGTTCTCTCTAGAGTGCTCTTATGACAGAGAAAATGGTGTCAAGTGTCCCTAGGATAGAGAAAACAATATAAAGGAACCTGTAGAGTGCAGCCTCAGAATTTAATATTTATTTTTCTAAAATATATATATATTTTTTATTATTAATATAATTGTATTTGTTTTTTAAGCCTTTTGCTAGACGTTAAGGTTTTTCGCATGTTCCACACGATGCTGAGACCTGATGCCAGGTCACAGTGAATGGGGCTAATGTGTGTGTGTGTGTGTGTGTGTGTGTGTGTGTGTGTGTGTGTGTGTGTGTGTGTGTGTGTGTGTGTGTGTGTGTGTGTGTGTGTGTGTGTGTGTGTGTGTGTGTGTGTGCGTGTGTGCGTGCGTGCGTGGCCAGACAGTGGCTCTCAGACAGAGAGCCCCTATCTGGGACAAAACGGGGGGGGGGGTGAATCAACGGCCCCTGGCCCCATCGCTGCTTCAGTACAGGTTGAAAGACGAGGTGCATTGAGTGGTCCAGAGTTTTTGTACATTTTGACCGAGAAAAAAACAACATAATTTACTATATAATATACTTTCATATTGCATTTCTCCGGACAAAAAAATGATGAGAATTAGCAAAGTCAGGCTTTATTCTTACACAAGGAATTTGATCTTGCTTATCAGTGACTCTCAATTTCGTACATACACAGTAAAATGTAAAAATACATTTAAAAAAAAGGAAATATTATACACATTTATGCATTTTGTGTATATATTTTTACATATTTATTACAGATATATTATTACATTTTTACATTTCCTGCAATTCTTGTACGACCTGCTGTGTCCACACAACTCCCAGTGCTGACCTGCCTCCCCCTCCTCCGTCCTCCTAGGGCACGGGGCGTCTCCCCACCAGCGAGTCCTCACCTGCCACCGCCTACCTGTCCTGCGTCCAGAAGCCTGAAGCTGTGGTGCACGCCATGAAGGTGCTTTTGGACGAGGGCAAATTTTTATGGTTTATCTTACATTTCTACTCATTTTTTATTGTACATTCCATCGTTTTTATTTTGGAGTTAATCCTTTAGCTTTACTGTATTGTTAGTTTTCCAGTTTAATCCTGAGCTTTATTGCATATTTTCTTTTTTCTATTTGTATTATTATGTTATTATTATCATCATCGCCTATTTTCATGTGAGCTGCTGTGATCTATCTATCTATCTATCTAGTATCTATCTATCTATCTATCTATCTATCTATCGATCGATCGATCGATCTATCTATCTATCTATCTATCTATCTATCTATCTATCTATCTATCTATCTATCTATCTATCTATCTATCTATCTATCTATCTATCTATCTATCTATCTATCTATCTATCTATCTATCTATCTATAGGACCTTGTGACTTCCCCAAAGTCCTCATTTTTTATTTTTGTCTTTATTTGTTCGTGTCCACATCTGACATGACTCTGTGGCATCTTCTGTGTTTTTCCTGCTGCTTCAGGTGCTGGAGGTCCATGAGAACCTGGACAAGCAGCTTCCTGAGGATTACCAGGAGGACCTGAGCGAGAAGGAGAAGGCCATCGTCCGAGAAATGTGCAACGTGAGTCTCCTCACTCCTTCCCTCCGTCCTTCCCTTCCTCCCTTCCATCTGTCCTTCCCTTCTATCAATCCTTCCCTTCCTCCCTTCCATCCATCCTTCCCTTCCTCCTGTCCTTCCCTTCATCCCTTCCGTCCATCCTTCCCTTCCTCCCTTCCATCCGTCCTTCCCTTACTCCCTTCCATCCGTCCTTCCCTTCCTCCTTTCTGTCATCCATCCCTTTCTTCCTTCCTCCCGTCCTTCCCTTCCTCCCTTCCATCTGTCCTTCCCTTCCTCCTTTCTGTCATCCATCCCTTTCTTCCTTCCTCCCGTCCTTCCCTTTCTCCCTTCCATCTGTCCTTCCCTTCTATCAATCCTTCCCTTCCTCCCTTCCATCCGTCCTTCCCTTCCATCCATCTTCCCTTCCTTCCTTCCATCCGTCCTTCCCTTCCTCCCTTCCATCCATCCCTTCCATCCGTCCTTCCCTTCCTCCCGTCCTTCCTGGTTTTTAAACTTAATCTGAAGAAAATTCCTTCAGGTGATTCTACTGTCACAGGGGGGTTCCCAAACCAAGCTGTGGTCTGCTGGCCCCCTAGGGGTCCTTGAAGCAATTGCAAAAAACACTTGTTTGGGGGCCTTGCCATTAAATTAAATGTTTGGGAACACATGTTCTAACCCCGAGGACACAATAACTTAATTCCTAATATTGTCGAGTTTAATCAGTTTGTTATTTTTATTTTTGCCTCATGGGAAATGAATTTCATGAATGCCTCATGATTTTTTTCTCACAAATTACATTTTAATTATTTGAAAACATGAATTATGCCAAATCGGTTTTTTTTGCCTTGGACTTTAACTAAGTCCTCGGTAATTATTTTTGGTTTGTGAGTTGAAGATGAACTCGATAATAAAATTATAATTTTTTTTTTTTTTCTGGCTGTTTGTGCAAATCAGGTTGAGTTAGTCCAGATCAAAACACACACACACACACACACACAGCCCCGTCTCTCCCACGGAGTGAGCTCTAATTGGAAGCCTTTAAGAAGAGGCTCGACGTCGAGCTGTCAGAGCAATTAAATTAAATGGGAGCGGCTGAGAAAAGCGCACCCTCCCTCCCTCCCTCCGCTCCACCCCTCCATTCTATTTTTCCTCTGTTGCCCCTTCCCCGGCCCTTCCCTCCATCTTCTCCATGGTGTTAAAAGGAGGCCCGGCTCCTGTATACAAAGCTTGGCTGATGAGGGCACAGTGGGGCCGGGCTATCTGGGCCCTGCGGAGAGGTATGCGAGGGAGCAGGGGGGGCGGGAGGGGGCATTATTTAGGAGAGCCCGACAATGGGAGCTCTGTGATACCAACCTCCCCCCCCCAACCCCGGCATCCCATCTCCCACACAGATTTCAGCACCAGAGGCCCGCTGTCATTTTTATTTTTTTTTTCTTGGAGGACGGGACGGACGGGTGTACCGTGATGCGCGCGGTCAAAGTCAAAATGGAGGCGTTTGAAGTTCCTCTCCTCCTGCTGTCGCTCCCTCCATCACTGACAGTCTCTCTCTCTCTCTCTCTCTCTCTTTTTCGCTGTGTGTTTGTTCCTCCCTTGCCCTTCCATCCCCTCCATTGTCGTCCCTCCTCGGCATGCAGGTGGTGTGGAGAAAGCTGGGTGATGCGGCGGGATCAAAGCCCTCCATCAGACAGCACCTCTCCGGGAACCAGTTCAAAGGGCCTCTGTAGAGAGAGAGAGAGAGAGAGAGAGAGAGAGAGCGAGAGAGAGAGAGAGGGATCCTAGTCATCCTGCCGAGCTCCTCTACTTCCTGCTACTGCCACCGCTTCCCAGTGTTCAGACCCGCACTCCATGATCCAGGAAGCAACGAAGCAAAAACAAAAAAAATGAACTTTGGAGCTCGGGGTCTGGGACTCTCTCGTAACACACACACACACAAACACACACACACGCAAACACACTGCACGCACTAATCCACTGCGATAGAGCTTCCACATTTCTGACAACTGGCAGCTAGTTCCACTCACTCACACTCTTTTTTGGGTTTTGGGGACTTGGATTTCCGGTCCCGTGAACGTTCCGCGAGGTCGGTTTTGGCCTCGGAAGGTTTCTACCAATACACCGCGAATACGGTCCAGTTCGCACCGCGTGGAATTGAGCTTATTCCACGACATGGTTTCAAGCACAATTTCGTTGTTTTTTTTTTGTTTTTCTTTTTAAATGTTGTCGTCTGGGGCAGAAACACTAAAATAAAAAACAAACGTTGCGTCAATGTGGAGACCCTCCCGTAGACACCCCTTCGCAGCTGCTCCTCTCTCCGGCGCCCCCTAGTGCTCAGCGAGTACAGCGGTCTTTAGCGTCTAAAGTGTGACACCAAGTAAATCCCACTGACCCAGTGTGCTCAGAAGACTCTGTAGATCACTGTTAACCTGTGTATATTATGTATAAATCCATAGCACTACTCTGTTGTTTATTGTTCATTTCTCGTTTCATTTTTCATTATTATCGTTATCATTTTTTTCCCAAGCTTGGCCAAGTGATCAATATGTTTAGCTTGATAGTATAACAGCGAACAGGATTTTTTTTTTTTTCGTTGTTAATTATCAATCATGGTTTTTTTTTTTTAATTATTATTATTAAATTTCCTCCACTCCTGAGAAAATACATCAAGGCCAATTTAAATCAACCCATTTCAACATGATTTATTTTTTTGGTCTAATTTGTTGATGTGAAATTAATACAAATTCTATGCTATGTGCATGCTCGACAATCATGTTCTCAGGTTAGGAGAGGGGGCTACAGATTTACCTTTGCTGGTATATGTGTGTGTGTGTGTGCCCGGTAAAGACTGAATGGTTATTTTCGAAATGTAGCCTCCGCAACTGAGTCCAATTTTCCTCTCTCGAACCCGGGCTAACGACGCGGTTGAAGCCTGCTCAAGACACTCACATGTGACGGGCCTTCTCTCCTCCACATTTAAGGAAATGTACTCTTTTGTTTACAGGTGTGTATTTTTCGGTCTAGTTCCACAAACGCTTTTTCTTTTTAAATTACATCCATGCCGTTTTTAAAACCTGTTTTTAAACTGTTCCCACCGAAGGACCTTTTGCTTCCGAGCCGTCCGTGGTTGTGGATCCAGCAGGTGTGTTGCAGCAGTGCATGGTTGTGGAAGCTGAGTTTAATATTTTTTATTTTTTGTAGATTCTGAGAGATAAGTCTTCCCTTTGATGTTTTATTTTCCAGAGAACATTTTTTTTAAAACTAGTATTTCCTTGATGTCAGAGCGAACAAACAATGTTTAGTCATGTTATTTATAATATAAATCTATTGAGTATTTGGCTGGTGGCGGACGGCTCAGGCTCTCCCAATTTCCACAAAGAGGAATCAAAAAGTTGTTTCTTAAAGTGTTTTTTTCTAAACTAGGAACTGATTTGAAGCCATGACTCAATTTTACCTTCTTTCTATTTTATGAGGTTTGTTTGAAACGTGCCACATTTTCCTCTGCATGATGTATTGATTTGGGATGTGTAATTGGTTTTTTTTTTCTTAATTTAAATGAATGGTCTTTTTCTGTTTTCTGCATATGTGCTAAAATCACAATTACGAAATTGTAGAATCAACAGTGTAAATTTCAATTTCTGTAGTAAAACAGCATGACAAACTTTTCATGAATTTCACTAATTATCAGGTAGCTGAAAAAGTATTAAAGCATTTAAAATAGGCGAAGTTTAGAAAAGCTTAGAAAATAAAAAAATAAAAATGAAATGTGAAGTGCTTTGTTACAGGGACTGAACCCATTTTGAGAAGCTTGTTGCCTTGATGAATACTTAACCTCAGTCAGTCTGCCCCCAGGTGGTGAAACACAGGTAAAACCGTAGAATGATTTCCTCTTATCGCCAGTTACATGGAACAAAAAAATATTCCTGTGTGTACAAAGGGTAAACTGGTCAAACAAACTGATCGTACTCCACCTTTTCTGGAAGAGAACACAAATCCATCCACCTCAAAGTAAGAAAAGCAGGTCTTTATTTCCCAGAATGCAACTCAGGACACTCCTGTCGGTTGAGTGTTGGATATAATTTTGCTAAACAAAACGCCTCGCTAAGGCACGCACGGATAGAAACTCTCCAAAAAAGAAAAACTCTCATTCCAGATATGTACAAAAATAACCTTGGTCTGTCCAGTGTGAGACATAATCGGGTTAGACTTCAGCTTTACAGTTTGGTTGGTTGGTTCAAGGAGGAAGAGAGATGAGATGACCAAACCAACCGAATTCAACAAAATTGACTAAATTACAAAAACGAGATTCAAACCTTTTTTTTTTTTTTTTTTACTGCTTTGAAAATAAATCTAACCAAAGGAGAATATAAAATATACAGGTGGTTTTAAAAATCAGGCATCCTCTTAAATGTGACTAGATGTGATTATCATTAGTTGAATCTATCTAACTGGGAATGTGGAATGCCCCAAATAAATACAAATAAACAAAATTAACAAAATGGAAAACATGACACAGGCCGGAACACGGTGAAAGGGTTGAGGGAAGACAAAAGAAAAGCTGAATAAACAGAAGAATCCCAAAATTTAGACCACCCCAAAAAACAAACAAACAAAAAAAAAAAAAATTATCCTCCGATCCAATGTTTTTCCATATTAAGGGGAATCCCACTCTGTCCGCGTTCATTTTCATGTTGAAAAACAAAGTCGTGAGTGGAGCGTGTCATCCCCGAAATCCAAAAATGGTGACAAATGCAAATTAAAACCAGAATAAAAGAATTAAACCACTTAAAAAAGAAAAGAAAAACAAATGTTATTTTGTTTTATTTCAATTTGAAAAGAAAGAAAAAACAAAGGGTGAAGTTCTCACCCCACACTCGCTCCGCTGTTCCGGTGCTGCGTCTCCAAACAAAAATGTTCGTCACTCGAGATTGGGGTTGGTTTGGATCGGCTGGAACGTGGAACCTGAAGAGCCCTCACACTGGAGCTGAACTGGCTTTTCCTCCTTAAATTCCACTGGTGGAAAGAGACTGGTCTTCAGGTCCATTTAGGTTCTTCTCCACCTCATTGGGGGGGGGGGGGGGGGGGTCTTACTCTCCATCCTCTATCCCTCCATCCTTTCATCTCATCTCATCCACCCTCCGTGGTTCATGGGCATGCCGTGCGGAGGAGGGGGCAGCGGGACCTGGCTCTGACCCGGGGGGACGGGAGGGTACACCATCCCCGGCGGGGGCACGTGGCGTGGGGGAGGGGGAGGATAGCTGGGGTTGTAGCCTGGAGGAGGGTAGGACGGAGCGAGGCTGGCAGGAGGGTGGTAGGTGGCGGGTGGGGGCGCGCTTGGTGGGGGGTAGACGTGGGCGTGGGGGTGGTAAGGGGGCATGGGCGGCCCATAGCTGGGCGGCATGGGCGGGGCGTAGGAGGGCGGCGGCGGCGGGGGTGGGGGCTCTGTCTTCATCATGGACTGGAGGCTCTGGAAGCCCTCGCCCGACATGTAGGAACCGCTGGTGGACATCAGGTAGTTGGAGGGCGGAGGAGGGGGCGGGCGGTGCGGCAGGGGGGGAGGGGCCTGCTGTGGGGGAGGCGGGGCCTGCTGAGGGGGAGGAGGGGGAGGGGCCTCAGCAAGCGGTTCAGCCTCTGAGGGCGGGGCCAGAGCAGGCGCTTTGCGTTCTAGGGGGCGAGGGAAGGAAAATAAATAAGACAACATAATAATAATAACAACAATAACAACAACACTATTTAGAACACCGGATTAGTGTTTAGTGTGTCTGAAACAGTAGTTTGAAAAGGAGGACAAAAAATAACACGCTCAGTTAGAATGTATACAAACACTGCATCAAGTGAAATATCACAGTACCCAAACACTGAACACTCATTTTTCATCCCTTATATATATGGCCACTGGCGAGCTGCGGAACATTTATTTTTCTTACCTCAGAACGATTCAGTCCATTTATTCTTTTATTTTTCTCCAGACAACAAATACAAGAGAACACATTCTTAAACAGGTGACATGTTTGTTTGTAACTGTTGTGGTTGTCATTCTTGGAAGGAGATCAGAGTTGTCCTCTACTGCCCCCTGGTGGAGTAGAGTGGAGGAGGAACGTCGGGAGAGCACTGGGTAAGCGCATGGATCTTGTGTTCGCAGGGGGTGGGCCGGGCATAAGATTTGGCCATTACAGGTCAGGGCAATTAAGGGTGAAGCCATCATAGTTATTTAACCAACTTCCTCCACCCAAAACCAGAGCGTCCCTCATTTAAAGAATCGAGGATCACTCACCAGAAGGAGGTGGAGGTTGCGATGTCGGCGGGGGAGGCACAGGGCTCTCCAGGCGAGGAATCTTCAAGCCGGCGGATTCTGTGTATTAAAAAAAAAAAAAAAAAAGAGGAATGGAAATAAGTGTTGATTACTAAAGCCTTCACTTAAGGAGAGAAGCCTGAGGGGCCGCTTAGTTTGTACAAATACGTCCAATCAGCTCTTCAGGTAGATGAGGGTCAAAAGCAGCTTACCTGAAGCTTTAGGTTCTTCTTTTGGGGATGCCTGAAACAAAAAAATGTTAAATATAAGAACAGATAATGCCGTGGATTTCCAACCAACATAATGAAAACAATAATGCATTAATAATAATTATGAACCTCAAATGGAATATACATACAACCGGATCTCTGAGAGCTTAGTAGTGGACATATTTACGTGAATAGAAGAGTGAGTAAGTATATTAGGCAGAGTAAATATTGACTATTTATGTGAATCATTTATATATAATATTGACTTGACTAATATACAGTAATCACAATTCAACCAACTACGTTGAATAGTGTATAAAGATATAATATGAGCCACTGGAAGTGTGCACTCACGTGTGGTCGTTTGAGCTGGCGCGCCGGGCTGGCGCCCTGCGGGGAGGTCTTCTTCTGTGGTGGCGGCGGGGGAGGAGGGTTGGAGGCCAGGGGGTGGCTCTGCATGGCGAGGGGTGGGGGGGGCGGCTGGGATGCCCCTGACCGCTCCTTCTCCTGGATCTGCTGTGGGATCGGCTTGTTGCCCTGCGAGTACAGGTCCAGGATCTGGTGGCAGATGTCTGGGGGAACGGATAAAGAGATAAAGGTTTTGTTTACTGTGACGGTTCAGGGTTTTGTAGGAGAGGCCACAGGGATGAGGCCAGACGAGCACCTTCCAGCAGCTCCACTGGGACGTCCTGGACGAACTGCTCCCACCAGCGGCGGTTCGACTGCTTGGAGACCCAGCCCTGCAGGTCGAACTTGCACAGGCGGCCGGCGAGGTACATGACGGCCACAGCGATGATCTCTGGCTCCCACTGCAGAGACAGCATGGTGCACAGGCTGCTGGGACACAGAACAGGACTTAAAATGGAAGGGGTATGAATTATACAGGTCATTGCAGTTTCCATAATGAAATGCTATGGAAATCGAATAATTTGAAAATAGTAAATTAAACAATACAGAGCCTGAAGGAAGATGGCCATGCACCTTTCAGTCAGGTGTAGAGCAGCAACAACTATTACATAATCACCCCATTACAATGTTTTCACCAGATCGCAGTGTTTTTGTGAAATTGCTAAGATTCCACAATCGTGTGTTTCCATCCAAATCTAAGGGGAAGGTTAAACCAACACTAGAAATGTTGCAATGAATAGAATATGAATTAGGTGCGTTTCTATCAAATGGGTTGAGGCAAATTAACTGTCTACCCAACTATTTATGTTGCAATTTTCAATGCCAATAAAGGGATCTTCTGCAATAGCTAGATATGTTTGATTTCAAAATGTATGCAAAAAAAGAAAAATAATGATTTGTATGACATCCAGTTACCTAAACTAAAATGTCATGATCATGAGAGCCCTAAGGCACAGTATGCAGCAACAAGAAAGGAATTTGAGAGGAGCCAAGAAACCCGCTGACTTTCATGAAGACTGTCTGACAGTCGGGGTTAGATAGTGGGGGTGGTTTTACAATTGTTGGGAAGTCTCATTTATAAGGATAATTCACCAATGTACACCATGGTACCTCTCTAGGAATATTTTTTTAGTCAAAACAAGGTTACATGAATTGAGAACCCCCCCCCACACACACACACACACACACACACACACAGTAGCGCCTTAGTTTGCTCAGGTAAAGTGTCTCTTCAGTGCAGCTCACCTGTCGTTGACAAAGGTCCATGCCATCTGTAGCACCTTGCAAACCTTGTTCTTCTCACCTTCCGCAATGAACAAAAAAAGAAACGTCAATGCACTGCATTAACTGAAAGGCAAAAACATATATTTATAATAAAACAGGCAGCTCACCTTTGAGCTGCTTGACATAGCGTAGCAAGAACATGTAGGGGTGCTCCACTTGAAGGTCAAACTTGATCGTCTGCAACAAGATTCTCTCCAGCACCATCACCTCCTCCTGTCAGCAGAAACAAAGCAACAACATATATACGAATGAAGTGACAAAATACAACTTTTTTTTTTGTTAACTGACAGGTAACTTGATCATCGCTTTATTGGGAAAGTAGAATAAATTCATTGTCATGATTTGTGGCCTTTTTTAAGAATTACTATTGGAACTAATGCACACATAAAATCATATACATTACTACAGATGTTTATGTTTGTTGTTTGTGTTAAAAAGTTGAAACGCTATGCGCGCAGAGGAAGAGGAAGCTGGGGTTCAAATTGAGTTTTAGCTGAGAGGACGCTGTACCTTGGGGTCGTCTCCAAACTGGGAGAACTGCACGTCGTTCAACAGGCTGCGCGCTGTTTTAATGATGTCTTTACATTTCTTTGGGGTTTCCTCCACTTTCCCTGCCAAGAAGAGGCAGCACCCACCTGTCACCTGTCGGGACACGATGCAGACGTTCACTGCATACATAGGCATTCCTCTATACACAGCATGAAACAAAAAAAACTGAATATTGTGACATTTGGGAACCGATGATGCTGTAAAATAACTACAATTAAAATAATCATTGAGTACAATGTTTCAAATCAGAATTCATTTGGACATCTATTGGGAATCATTGGATCCAATAATTGTTTGTAACAACCAAGGACTATGAGGCCCACATGACTAATTTCATGGAACAAACCAAAGTCATTTACATGCAGACTACATGAGATTAAATTAACTAAAATAAATACATAAATACAGCCGCTACTGCAATTTTGCATTCAAAACAATGTTATGTCTTTTCAAAATGTTTTTTTGGTGTTTAAATGACATGACACACACAATCATATGAAAATACATTTCTAAGAACCAATTGAACACTGATATGCTCAATGTAAAACACTACTATGAATGGAAAACACTCGTACAAATGCCTTATCCAGAGACTAAAGCCTATTTCATGTTCAGCATTATACTTTCTAAGTACATTCCGTAGTTTGTTGTAAAATATTTTTGTATAATGTTTTTATACTCAAATATAATATACTGTAATACAAACAAAATTGTTTTTATTTTTCTATCAAGATACTGACCAAATGGTCAACCAAAGTGGCCCAGATTTCATCAGAAATTATGATTTTGCCCTCTTCCTTATCCTCTGGTTCTTACTCACATCTCTCCCCTCTCTCTCCTACGATGGCATCCATTGCTCCAAAACAGAATAGCTCGCCTGTGGCCCTTTCACTAAAGCTCTGACTGATAACCGAATGATTATGCAACATGTGTTTGCCAATGTGTCGAGTCAGTGTGGATAGTAGGAAGCATTTTAAATGGCAGTGTGTTCCATGTGAACACAAGAGATTATATTCATGAAGATTGTTATTTGTGCCAAATGTAGAGATATGTGTGTAGTGTTTTGAAAAAAGTGGCTTTGAACTGCAATCTAAGTGTATAGCAGAAAATGTGCTTGCATTTTAGCAGAATTAGTTTGGGGATCAGTGCATGGCTGTGGTCACTGTGTCTCAAGTACCAGTGTTAGTGTGTAAACAATTGCATCCTTCTTCCCTATAGTTTGGAGCATATCGCAGCTGAATAAAACCAATTTTGCGTTTTGGTTTGTAGGTAGCTTAAAGCCTTATCCTGTCCTCAGCCAATTTCCGCTCTGACTAAATGAACAGGGATGAGAGGAAAATGGATCGGTTGGAAGGAGGCTCCAGGGTGTCATGGTGAGGGTTAGAGGATGATGGTCGCCCTGTACAGGAGCTGGTGGCCAGGAGCCAGTGGTAGGAGCCCTGTATAGCCACTGGGTATCGGTGGCGGAAATTCAGGATGGAGGGTAGCCGCTGGGCAGGTTTGTGCAGTGCCAGTGCCAGTATCAAGGTTTAGTGTCTGGTTGCCAGAGTTGAGGATTTCCAGACAAAAAGGAAACACTCTGAAACTATAACAATTTGTATGCCCTTAAAATTTACCAGACCAAGTGATAACTTGTGACTTTTGCATTAAGATAAAAAACCTCCATTAGCCTATAAAAGATCCAAAACCATACAGAATATAGCATTTTATCATCAATTAACATGTTTAAAGGACCTTGCTTGTGGTTTTGTTTCCGTCTTTTACCAACCCTCACAATAAAAACAAGGATACAGGCCAAGTCTGGTTCCCACGTCAAATATAAAGCGGGCCCCTTCTCTGCGGTAGCGGGCCTCTGTGCCGGGGTCCAGGCCCTCGGACTGAGACGGCGTGTGGGCCAAGTCCTTCTTGTCCCAGTACCAACAAGGCTTGATGTGATCCAAAAAGGCTTGGCCCGTCATGGCCGAGATCTCCTTGGATTCCTTCATTTGCTGAGGGGAGGCAACGGTGGATGGACCCGCTGCACTGGACTGGAAGGAGATGTCAACAAAAGCAGATTTATTTTACTCATTTATCTCATTGAGACGGATCCCACTTAAATGAGTCATTTTTCTGGGACATTTCCAAGACCCTGTCTGTTCACATATTTTCTCTGATTTCTGATATTGAGACCTCTTCTCAATACAAACCGGATGTGTATGCATGTGTTAAATTGGGATCTCCCTGACTCTCAGTCAGTTGTGTTGCATGTCTGAAGACGGGTCAATTTACACTTTCACATAAATTGCTAACGCTCAAATTTCGGGCTGACATCAACCTGAGAAGAAGCCTACTCTGCCAAAACACAGAACAGATGTTTATGTGGTACTTTATAAATATAAATTCCAATTGAGTATTGTTGCACAAAAATTAATTGTTGCAAATTGAATAAAACTTTTCCAGAACATCATTTTATATTCCACGACGGGAAAATTAGATCACAAGATTCAAGGTTTTCCAGGGTGTGTGGGAACTGGGTGCCTCATTTAGTGCCCACTTGATGTGAACTGATTCCTGATCCAAGTTTGATTCAGGGAAAAGACAGAAATGCAAATTTGTCAAGAGACAAGCTTTTACTGACAATATTACAATTACAATAGATAAGCTTCATAAACAATATCACATCACACCTTTGACGTAAAAGTAAGGTACACCAAATATAGCAATGGGTTAGGGAAGTTTGACGGTTGCTATGGACTCGGGTCAACATTTTTAGAGCATCATTTCCATTCAATCGCATAGAGAAACGGCTAAAATACGCTAAATGTACACAATGGAGAAAGGAGGGTGAGAAAAAGAACGGTCGAGGTTCCACACAGGATGGATGGCAGTTTTTCCACCAAATAAGACTTCGGGGCATATTTTAACTCAAACATGCCGACCAACGTTCAGTCAACGCGAGTGATCCCGGCAATGTGATGTCAAGCTCCCCGAACTCTATTCTAATCTTTCCAGTTTAGTAAAATGAAAACGCGTTTTTGCAAAGAAAGTGTGTGTGTGTGTGTGTGTGTATGTATATATATATATATATATATATATATATATATATATATATATATATATATATGAATATGACCAGATATATATTTATATAACATAACATGTTACCAAAAACAACTGTTAAAATATTTCATGTTTTTGCAACGATCCCACGTCCACATACATCTCCCAAAAATGCGCCTTTGGGATAAATGTGAAGAATGACTTAAATAGAATCCTGTCATTTACACGACATAGGTCGTGTCATGTGTATAAATGAATTAGAACAACTAGAAACACCAGCCGACCCGGTGTATTATGACCGCTAGCTAAACAAACACCGCTAACCAGCACCACCACCCAAACTAGCCCTACTCGACGTGCTAAATGCTAATGCTACCAACTTTCCAACGAGACAAACTCCGTCTCATGTGCATTTCGTTTGTCACCCAACGCACCGCCACAAACAACGAAACGCACCTTTAACATGAAGACTCCGGAGTCGGCGACTAAACTACAAACTGTCCGGGAGGTGTAATCCGCGCTCATTCACAATAGTTTGTCCAACAGGTGATCGAACTGCGCCCACTCCGACAAGGACACCGCCATTTTGAAACGCGTCAGAGGCGGCGCCGCGGCGATGTCATCGCGTAACTGGCGTGGATCGTTGCGTGTCGCAAGATACATTATTTCAGTTGTTTATTTTATTCGCTCGTTCATTTATTTGTTTATCATTCATTCATTTGCGAAACTATTTCGATTCATTTTACACGGATTTGTCTCGTTACATGGCGGTCAACTTTAAAGGTATGCTACCGTTGTTTAGCCGCTAGAGGGAAACAGAGAACCAGCAATAGCGCTCAGCACGTGAGAAATCGTTTTCTATAACATTTATAAGCGACAACGTACGAGGACCTGATATAAGATAATATATGATAATATATAACACAATCTAATAACATGAGATAACATATTGATTATATAACATAACGTAACACCATATAACATAACATTATATAACATACATAACAATATACAACATAACACAACATAACGTGAAATGACATGACATCATCTACAATAACATATCATTATACAACATAACATAGCATTGTTTAACATAACATAAAATAACATAACGTAACATAGCATTGTTTAACATAACATAAAATAACATAACGTAACATAGCATTGTTTAACATAACATAAAATAACATAACGTAACATAGCATTGTTTAACATAACATGAAATAACATAACGTAACATAGCATTTGCACAGGTCATCAGCCTATTGGGAAAAAGGATGTGGTTAATTTATTGATTTATTGATGTATTTATTTTCTGATGGCTAAAACGTTGAAACTTCAAATAAATGTAATTTACAAATGAAATACAAGATGAAATGAACATATAGAACAATAAAATATGTCAATCATTCCACTGGATTTGAATTTGAACTGAGTTCTACGTGCAATTACGCACTTAGATCCAGTGAGATTGTCTGATAAAGACTTACTCCTGATTGATTTGACAGAAATGTATACATATATATATATATATATATATATATATATATATATATATATATATAATGTATATGTTTGATTATTACATTAATGAATATATTTGTAATATATTTCATAAAAAAAATTGACCATCTGTTTTACTTCTGTTCCATATAATTTATTTTAAATTGTTATTGTTCTTTATTATTATTTCCTTGAATTTAAAATACTATATGTTCCATGTTTTTGGGCCTGTGCACACTGTGTCATGCTGCTGTAACAAATGCATTTTTGTTGGGGATCAATAAAGCTTTGTAAAAAAAAAAGAGAAAAATAAATAATAATAAATAATAAAAATAAAATAAATGGAGGATAAATTCGTTTTCCGGTAGCAAACAACACTTTGCAATAGAACACTCCAGTCAAATCACCTGCATGAGCAAATATTGACTTTGCACGAGCATGTAATATCTCCCTGACAGTCAGGGAAGGCCAAATCAGAGGCATCTTTTGGGCTTTTCTTGTGTAATAGAGTACTGTATATAAGTAAGTAAAGTAAGACATAAGAAGCGTCCACCACCCCACTGTTGACTCCACTCCACTCCGCCGCCCCTCCTCTTCCACTCTGCACTTCTGAGGAATGACCGCATTGAATCATTTACTCCATCCAAATTAAAATATTAGGGTCTCTTTCCATGCATTATTAACCCTTCCTTGGACCAGTCCTCTTAACTGCGGGGAGGAAATAGTCCCAATATGTTCCTTGGGGGGAAAAAAGGCAACAGCCTTGTCCCCCTTGTATCGCCCGGAGCGGGGGAGCGTCTCAATATATCACTCAAGTACCATATGCGCACACACACACACACACACACACACACACACACACACACACACACACACACACACACACACACACACACACACACACACACACACACACACACACACACACACACACAGATAAACAAAGACATACAAACACACACATACACACACACACCACAGTAAATCAGCTCATGAATAATATATCTTCCACTGTCTTTATTAATATTAAACATTGCATAATGAGGCACTGACTCTGAGCAAATCCAAAAGCAACATCCATGTTTCCACAGGCCGTCCTGGAGTTTATAAGGACGTTGTCACATCGTTACGTAAACACATCAACATGGTTGGCCAGGCGTGTTTGTACACCGGCTCCTCTCTCACTCTCTCTCTCTCTCTCTCTCTCTCTCTGTCTCTCTCTTTCTCTCTCTCTCTCTCTTTTCCATTTTTTCCATTACGACAGTTATAGTTTTGTAAATGTATTACATATTTCACAATATATTTGCTGCATTTCCCTGGGCCTGAGAGGCGGGGAGGCATGCAGCAAAAGGTTGTGACCCCAAACTCCAATCTAAGATGTGATGCCCTCATGGATTATCCATTCGGATTATCCATTGATTGTTTTTTTTATTTACTTTGGAAAAAAATACCCCCATTTTATTCTATATTTAACACCAAAAATGAAAAAAAATGAAAATATACGATAATAATAATAATAATAATAATAATAATAATAATAATGATGATGATGATGATGATGATGATGATGACGATAATAACAATAATAACAATAATAACAATAATAATAATAATAATAATAATAATAATAATAATAATAATAATAACAACAACAACAACAACAATAATAATAATAATAATAATAATAATAATAATAATAATACTACTACTACTACTAATAATAATAATAATAATAATAATAATAATAATAATAATAAAAGAAAAGAAAATTAAGGCGTTATGGCAGCATAAACAGTGCCAGTGTATAGAGAGTTCAAATGAGATAAGAAATTGATAAGAAATAAAAGAGATAAGAGAAAGTTAACTATGATAACTAGCAGCATGCCGCTAACTTGTGAGCCCAATGTGGGTTAGTTAGAGCACTGCAGCATGACTATCCTTACATCGATAAAGCTTTCATTGCGTTTATTTCCATGCCGTTTCCCCGTCTCGCCGAAGCCAGGCAGTGTCTTTCGGGGTCGTGAGGTTTTGACTCTGACGCCGGAACCCGACTCACAGGAGCCGTGTCTCCTCTGAGGCGACACCGTGGACTTAAAACCTTTCCTGTGTCCACAAGCCGAGTGTTTGTGCGACGCCGGCCCCGGCTGAAGCTGCCTCTGCCCGCAGCTCATCAGATACCAGCTATAATGGAGACATTGATGTATTATTGAGGAACCCAAGGGGCGGGGATCAAGGAGCCGCTTGTAGCCGGCGGGGACAGTGGGACTGTTTGTGAACTCGGGATAACGTTTTCCGTCAGCATCTGATGCCTGGCTCAAAATGCAGGGGGTGGGGGGGACAAAAAAAACGACAAGAAAAACCAACAACACAACATATTAAACGTATTGTCACGTGCGTGTCTCCTCGGTCGAGGCGACGCGCTTGACAACATACTCAATCCATCCACGAAGGAGCGGCTTCAACCCTCCACTCCACGCAGCGTCTGCCGAGGTTACGCCAACTTGAGCCAGAGCTGAGATGACATTTCATTTATATAAATAATTACTGTCCCGAAAGTCCCCGAGGCCTGCCCTCCAGCAATCAAACTTCTAATGCTCTTAAAATTGCCCGCCATGTTTTATTAATGGGGGGCCTCTAAACTGTATGGCGAGCTACACACCTTCTTGCTGATCGCGGGGAAATAACGATGGCATTAAATTGGGCTTATAAGGGTTCACGGTTTTACTGCACAGTGTATCTCAGTCAAATTAAACAGTAGCGACAGTGTGTTTAGTAAACTGCACCCGAATTAATTCTAATTGGAAAACGAAGGGAACGGTGTGACCGGAACCCGTAAACGGAGCACGCGGTTTATAAAGCATATACTCAGAGTGTGCGGATGAACATAATGAATAATGTCGTTAAATCATCCTCAGAGGAGCTGGTTTTCTTTTTAAAGCTGCTTCATCGGCTCCATCGGCTACACCCCTGACTTGCACTTTATCAAATGCCGTGGCATGGTTGGGATCTTATAAAAGATGATTTAAGAATAATTCACCCAGGGCGCACTTCTTTGATGGTGTAAAATACATTAAATTACGTCCCAAATTTGCATTGTGTCCTCACTGAGCCAACAGAGGGTACTGTTGCCTCGCACCATGATAAAACAGGCATGGAACTAAAAACATCCAGCTTGACGCTTCACTGGAACATGTTACACATGGGGTGGTTTTATTCTTTTTATTTTTGGGGTTATTTACTTAGTTAATGACACCTTTTTATAATTAATACACAGCCACAATGGCAAAGGGGTGGGTTTTGTTGATCCACCATACAGGCTGTACAGGTTTTAAAGTGTATGTCTGTTTTCCATCTCATGTAAACCTCAGTGTGTTCGGTTGATGCCTTCATATCGGATAACACTTTAAAACATCTCACTTATTTTACGATAAGGGGTGTAATTCACCGAAAGTATTCACTTGTCACGAAAAAAAAAAAATATATATATATATAGAAACAAATAAATAAACATTAAAAAAAAATGACTATTAAAAAAAATAGTTTAAAAAAATACAACCATCGACGATTCAAACCCACAATAAATAAGGGAATTTGATGAATCTGAAGTGTCAATCTCCCAGTTCGGTTATTCATCAAAGACGGAAAACACGAACATTACCGTCATTTATTTTTGTTATTGACCTGGAATATCGACGCAACACTCTGACGCGCGCGTCACCGAGCGTCCCCCCCCCCCCCCCCGCGCGCGCGTCCCCGCGCAGGTGAGGGCGCGCGCGACGCCGGTGCGCCGCCGCCCGCTCGCCCCCCCCCCAACCCCCCCCCCCAACCCCCCCCACCCACCACCCCCACCCACCCCCACCCCCGCGGCGCTCGCGCATGTCCGACTCCGCGCGAACGTCTGCTTCCGCCGCCGCCGCCGCCGCGTCTCGCGGACGCACCACGTCACAGCCGCACTTGAACCCGAGTCTCCTATCCCGTTCCGCGGAGGCGGCCCCCTACGCGCACAGTACGCGCGCAGGACAAAGACGGGGAAAGAAGTGGGAGAAGAAGGAGGAGAAGGAGGAGAAGAAGGAGTAGAAGAAGGAGGAGAAGAAGAAGGAGTAGAAGGAGGAGAAGGAGGAGAAGAAGAAGAAGGAGGAGAAGTAGCCTCTCGGACCGCCGCGCGTGTGTTTGCCGCTCCGTGCGCCAGAGCGCCCCCCCCCCCCCCTCCCTCCCCCCGCCCGAAAAAAAAAAAAAAAACCGCGCATGTGGATTCGGTGCCAAAAGGGTCAAATCTTCACGCACACCTGGCGTGGAAGGACTGCAAGCGGGGGTTCGAAGCGAAGGAGAACCAGTTCACCCCCAATTTGACCGTATTTTCCTTCTTTCTTTTTCTAAAAAAAAGGAAGAAAGTCTCTAGGAGGGACAATTAGAGTAGAGATCGCCGCTGCGCGCACCTCAGGATTTCTGCGCGCAATCTAAAGACGCGCAACCTACGAATCTACAAAAAAAAAATTATATATATATATATATATATTTATATATATCAAATCCAACGTCACGAACCGAGCTTCTTCGTCTTCTTTTTCAATCACAACTTCCCCGGTTCTGACAGCCGAGGCGCTGCGTGACGCGCCTGCGGGGGACACCGTGGACACCGCGGGCACTGTGGGACCAGACCGGCGGTCATCCTCCTCGCCGACCCCCTTTTTTGAGTCTTTAAATCCCCGCTGCGAGGGCGTTGTTATTGTAGAAGGGATTTAGGAAAAGAAAAGGAAAGAAAAGAAAGAAAGAAAGTTGTTCACCTGCGGATTCGAGGGGCGGGGGGACCGACACCACGGTGCGAGCCGACTCCAAGCGCCGTTCACCGGGCGATGCCAGAGTAGGAGCCGGGGCGATGTCCCGCCGCAAGCAGGTGAACCCGCAGCACTTAGCGGTGACGCACAGGGAGACCATACAACGTGAGTAACTTTTCATGTCGACATACCGCTGCAGTATTGTGCATTATTATGTTTGAATTATTAAAAAAAAAAGTGCACATTTAAACGCATTTATTTGTAATGTTCGACTTCAGCGACAATGCATTTGTTTGCACATTCAAAATTCAAGAGGTTTATTTGTCACATACATATACGTACGTTCCTACGTATATGCAGTGAAATGTCTTTTCAACGCACCCGGAGATTATGCACAATAGTTACTAAACCGAATATATTAGCAAACCTTATTCCTACCAAGCTAACTAACTGAAACGAACTCATTCCTAAAACGTAATGCGGTTGGTGAATAGAATAATATAAATAAAATGAAATAAAAATAAAGTAAGACTCAAGAAGGTAATACAGAGTGGGGGTACAAAATAGAAGTGAAAGGAATAGAGTTATGTTTATGGAATATACAGATATGTGCAGTAAATATATGCATGCCTTTTGCAATGCATAGATTTGTTTGCACATTTAATGCAAATATACATATTCATTTTACATTAAAAAAAAAGATGCAATTGAACCGTAACTTCAACTTGAACATCACACAGATGCAAAAGAAAGAAACACATTTGTTTTGGTCATTTAATCATTTTTCATCTTGAAAGTAGTTGCACTAATCCGCCAACGCATAAGAAAATAACCACAGTTTGTCCAAGTGTGTGTTTCAGCTTCATCGCTGATTATCTCAGTCTGAACAAGTTATCTCGAGTAGATAGAGTCTGGCTGCGCGTGTGCGTGCGTGCGTAAGAACGCGTGCGTGTGTGTGTGTGTGTGTGTGTGTGTGTGTGTGTGTGTGTGTGTGTGTGTGTGTGCTCCGTCTCGGTTGCATCGAAGGGACGATTCAGCTTTTTATCGTTTTATAACCGCGTTCATGTCATTTTCTTTTGTATTTTAAATTCAAATGTCTTGAATTGATAATTAATCTCCTCCTTCCTCCCTTCCTTTCTGACACTTTATAACACACACACTTTAGTTTTATGTTATTTTTATCGAATTTGAGGTCAGGTCAGCTCATTCTCTTTCCCCCGCTCATAAAAATGAATAGTTAGTTATCTCAAAGACTCAATGAATAAAAGAGAGCAACATTTTTTTTAACTTTCATCAGCGTCGCTGTTCACCGTTTGAAGCGTTTCAAAGCAGACGCTGTAGAATTAGGATTACATTTTGGGCCCTCAGATCAGATCTGCGGCGGGGAGTTTTTTTTTTCCGCGCATGTGATTAAAAAGTCGCATAATCCAATTTCAAATCAATTAAATCAATCTAGCCTCCTTCTCCCAGCGCCCTGCCTCGGCCAAATCCAATTTCATAGTGGCCTAATCTGGCTAATTCATTGCAGAAGTTCATGATGTAATCTCTCACCAATCTGGTTTGTGTTGAAGAGGGTTAGGGCACATTCCGTCCCAACCTCCACCGTTTAGGTCTGAGGCTCGTATCAGTCTGCTAATTCACTTTGTTTCCCCATCAGCTCTCATTTAACTTAGTTGGACTCTGGGTTTTGATCAGAGCATCCTTTAATCCCAAATAAATAAGGCTAATTGCCATTTATTTGCAAATAAATAGGGCTTTTTGCTGTTTATTTCCAAATAAATAGAGCCATTTTCTATTTATTTGCAAATAAATTGGGCTGTTTCTTCAATCATTTGCAAAAATGCAAAGGTGCATGGTCGGTGGGGATATTCAAAGAATATAACGGATCTAACTTGAATAAATACATTTAATTAAAAAAAAATCTACAGATGTTGCTGTTAGTAACCTAGGTTAATTAACGTGGAGGCCAAAACCCCTTTACAATTAATCATCTTTTTTCTGCACATTCTCATATGACCACCGTACACGCGCGTGTGTATAGGCCTATACTGCTATACGCATGCACGCGTGCACACACACACACACATGCTTAGCATTTACCTGCATGGATCAAGTCAAATAATGAAATGTGTTTGCATATTCTTCATTGCCTTCGGTGGATGGCAAGTTGAACGCCATGGAGTGGCTGTCAAATATTTGAGAGTTCCCCTTTGGGCAACGGGTCAACCTGTTTGACTTCGCCTGTTGCTTTTCATATTGATCTTACAAAACTCACATTATTGTCAATATGCTTTTTGGAAAATGAATTATCGCAAACAGCACGGATGTACAGTACTCGATTAGAAAAAGTGGAATTCACTATACCCTTTTTTTTTTTTTAAATCCCCTCTGTGTGTGTGAAACTATATTCTTGTGGGCTGTGACACACCCCACACCTTAATAACAGAGATAATGAGATGGATCACGTCTGTCCACGAGGGAGGGAGCGCGTCACATTTTTCAATTACCCAAATCGACATTTACAGAAGTCTGTCAACGATGCATATGGAGACATCCTGTCTTTTGTTTCCCATAATTGCTGCGAACAATAATTCACAGTCACCCCCCCACCCCCCAAACACGCACGCACGCACGCAACACGCACGCACACACACACACACACACACACACACACACACACACACACACACACACACACACACACACACACACACAATGATTGTCTGCAGACACCTGCAAATCCTGCAGATGGGTTTCTTGTAAATGTTAAAACTGAAGATTGCCTTTCATAACTCAAAACAGGCTTTTCAGGGTCAAAGCAAGTATTTAGGATTTGAGTGTTTTGGAATGAGTTGGTTCCACACTGGTATTTCGATTTCACTTGGAAGTGGACGCGAGACGCCAACGGGCCCTGGTTGCCTCCTGAGATCTGAGGCGTGAACCTGAACCCGAACCCGGGCGTGAATGTGGTCCCACTGTACCCATACTCCAACGCCTTTCCTGTCCAAATGGCTTTCTGGACACACAGGGACAGAATTAACTTGGAAAAAATGTATGTGTGTGTTTATGCGTTCCATTCTTCTCTTTGTACATTGAAAAAAAAAATAGGGGTGGGTGTCCCTGCATGACACACACACACACACACACGCACACACACACACACACACACACACACACACACACACACACACACACACACACAGTGTTCTGCAATCACACTTTCTTTCCCATGACTCCACCTCCATCTCAATCTCCACATTAGAGGTTCTCTCCCTGTGAGCCACTGGGTGGATCTGGGACCGGGCGAGGACAAGGATCACGCCTCGGGCTGGAGGATGTGACGGTCAAACAGTCTGACATTTGGTTGAGTCAACAGATTAGGGCTGAACTCTAAGAGTACAGCAAGGTACAGTACAGGTTGTACAGAGGATATAGAGAATGGAGACAAACACCCGTCCCCCCCGGCCCCTTTATGGGCAAACACAGGTACTTTTTTTGGGGGGGGGGGGGGGGGGGGGTACAATTCTAAAGTGATTGTTTCTATAGGACTCATGGGAGGGACCCGGAGACGGCCAAACCGGTGTCCTCAAGCTGGCCCCTTGGGGTCAAACACAGAACATAAATATCAGCATATTTCCAAGTGCATCTCCGAGTGAGCACGAGGACATTGCATGGCGCATCAGGTATCGGGGAAAGGGGGGGTGAATAAAGTCCTCTATGCGAAATGGGAACAAAAAAGAAACTTAGAATTAGGTGACGAACAAGCCGCCAGAATCTGAAGTTTGGGGTTTTGAAGACGGCACCCTCACCCGGCGGGGGGGAATTTGCAGGCGTTAAATGGCAAAGATCTCCGCAGCTCGAGGTCGCAGCCGCCACCGACGGCAGAATATTATCGTATCGACCGTACGAGCAGGGAATCGATACCGTTCTGAGACCAATTTTAAGCCCCCGCTGTTTGTTTTTCTTTCAGCGGAAAGTATTCCTTGGACTTTCTTGATATAAACGCTCCCAGTGCTCCCAGTGTTTACCCCTGGACTGGGCGAGCTACTGGCGAACAAGTTTATATTTGACTCCTTCTTCTTCTTTTCCCTCTATTAACACCATATGCCTGTGAAATATAGCAAGCCCTCACAGTGCACGCATGCACGCACACACACACACACACACATACGAAAACACACACACACACACACACACACACACACACACACACACTACAACAGCACAGTAAATCCTCACACCGAATGTGGCAACTCGGTGAACATTTCAGGATTTTTGCATGATTTATTTTTGTCTTAATTCTTAATGTAGCGGACCCCCCCCCCCCCACACACACACACACAAACACCCTCCCCACGCACCACCCCCCACCCCACCCCCACTAGATTACATAACGACAAAAAAAAAACAAAAAACATATGTCATTCATTCGCAATAAAATGTGATTATTTATTTTTTATTATTTTTTATTATTATTCCTTTGACCTCTCAAATTGTGGTGGTGACCCCCCAGTCTGTAATGGATGATTTAAAGACTGATTTAGTGACAGGTCACAGTTTAGCAGCGCACTGTACCCGTATTTAACTCCTCTTTCACAACAATAATCCAAGATTTATGATAAGAAATGAGACTGTTATAGATTAAATGTTGATATGATAATGAAAGCCACAGTTCCTTACACAGCGTGCTCTGTTTGCAGCTCTGTCTAGTGCTCTCCTTGGCAAATCGCAAAACGGCGAAAATGAGGAGGGAACTGGGGAGGGCGGGGGTGGGTGGGGGGGGGGGGGTTGGTTGTCTTAGCGAGGTCGCTTGTCATTAGAATTTTTGATCGCAACCATCTGCAACATACTGCTGTCATTTAATTTCAATGACAGCGTGAATCTCACCCCACTTTCTCCCGTGGGATTTTTCGTGCGTGTGTGTCTGTGTGTGTGTGTGTGTGTGTTTGGAGAAGGGGGGTGTGGGGGAGTGGGGGGGGACAAAGGCGGAGGAGCGCGGGCAGGTCTGAACCCATTCAGTTGAGTTGTCAGATCAGATCAGTGCCCCCGGCCCTGCTCCCCCTCCCAGCACACGCTGTACAGTTTGAACAGTTAGAATTCTTTTAAGGTATTATTGGTGTGAGGTAAACACCATCTCAGGGACCAGCAACATGGGACGCTTCTAATGGCTCTCCCATCAACAGCCGGGATGTTTAACTGGAAGCTTAATTCGGGGGGGAGAATCAAAGCGCACAAAAGAAAATCAAGAGAAAAACTCTGTCCATGCTGTAATTTTCTTATTCTCTTTTCCTCACTGCTAATGTGTGAACGCTTTACTCGACTCTGTTCTGGTTTCCCCCTCCTTCTGGTCCCGTTTTATCTAAATATTTTGTTTGGCGTATTTCGAGGCACAATATCGGATAATAACGTCCGGTGATCAGCCTGGGAGGTTAGTGTGCTGATATCAGTAGAAATCCCGGGCCAGGGCGCCCCCGGAAAGTTTGCTATATGCACTTTTCATCGAGATTACTTAGATAGTTTGATCCGAATGTTTTTTCTGATATTATATGATAATACATATTATAATAATCCCTAATTTAAAATGACAATGATCATATTAGGTCATAAAGTATGCACTTACAATATTACATATTTTCACATTTACTCTTATAATAATAATAATAATAATAATAATAATAATAATAATAATAATACATGTGCCTCTAAAAAATGCACATGCAGGCTTCCCTGAATAAAAACATTTTGTCTGGGCATTAGGGAAAAAAAAGAGAAATAGAGCCCAAATGGAAACATTTGATAAAAGAGCCCCATTGTCTTCTCCCCCTCTCAGTTCCCCCATCTGGTACGTATTGTGAGCCTGGTGCGTCTCTCCTCTCTCTCTGCTGATAGGGGGCGCTCTAAGGCTGCCTGGCTCCTTAACACTTGATCAGAGGGGGAGTGCAACTGCGTGTGTGCGTGTGTGCGTGTGTGCGTGTGTGCGTGTGTGTGTGTGTGCGTGTGTGCGTGTGTGTGTGTGTGTGTGTGTGTGTGTGTGTGTGCGTGTGTGTGTGTGTGTGTGTGTGTGAGAGAGAGACAGTAGTAGAGCTCGGGTCCATGTGATGTGGCGTTGATCTGTGTGTGGCTGCCCTCAGAACCTACTCCCTCCAGGTGCCTCCACGTGTATGCGTGTGTGCGTGTGTGTACGTGCGTGTATGAGTGTGTGTGTGCGTGTAGCGCGAATGCATGTCATACATTTAAGCTCGCTTGTCCTTTTCTCATGAAAAAGTTTTTTTTTTATACGAACGCAACAAAGCGGGCGGTTTTCAAACCGTGAGATTTGCCCCCCTAGTGGGCCGCGGAGCAGTTGCAAGGGGGCGCGAAAAAAAAAACGACAGATTAAAAAAAGAGAAAAAAGTTGGCCTTTAATATATATTTTAAGCACTAACTTGACTTGATTAATTAAAGTTCATGAAATATGTTTATTTAAAGTTTCAAAATCGAATGGGAAAGTAGCTTATTAATTTTGCATGATCTATTTAATTTATTTTCAATATTTGTTTTCATTATTTTTATTATATATTTTTTCATTAGTTGTGCACCTTTCAGCCCCGTAAGCCTGTGTGATGAATGTGACTGCTCCACCTGGTTTACTATAAACAACGTTAGTTTGCATATATGACACTTTCTTTATTTCTACTTTTTGGGAGGGGGACGTCAAGTCCTTGAAATCCTAGGCGGGGACAACGTTTGAATACCACAGTAAAGGGTTTCAGAGAATTATCCGACCAAAAGCCAAGCTCATGCCAGATTTCTTTTGAGTTCTGGAATTGTTGCAGTGCCCAAGTGTGCTAACTTGGCGCCTGGCGGGCCCCCGGGGGCCACGTAACTCAACAAGCAGGACGGGTCCTTCCTCGCTGCCTCTTCTTGGGAAAGTGGTTTGAAGACGCTCAGGTGTCTGTCAGCTCCTTGGTTTAAAGACATGTCAGGAATCCGGGGCCTTTTCACATCACCGCCGCCACGCCAAGTCTCACACACACAGATGCACACACACGCACACACACGTGCGCGCACACACGCACACACGCACACACACACACACACAAACACAAACACGTATTCAGGTATAGGTGGTTTATAGGGTCATCCAGAAAAACCTTTTTCCTTTTGGTTATGTGAACTTAAAACTCCACTATTAATTTTTAACAACCGGTTAACCAGAAGATGCATATACATACATACATTTTCTTATTTAATATTATTAATAAATGCTTATGAACAGTATTGGAGGGTTTTCAGGTATTTTGTCCTTTTTTGACCATATATTTACTCATATATAGATTTAAAGGTGCACGACTTTTTAACCATGAGAGTAAATTAAAAGATGCATATACTGTATATATACAGACATATAAATATTTTGAAACAGCATTATTAGCCTTTTGGATTACAAGGACACAAATATGTACTCATAATGCAGGTGGATATTCAGTTATTTTGTCCTTAAAAAAACATGTAAACCATATATGCACACAGTCACACAGACACGCACACACTGTGAATTATGAGGACACATTTAGTGTTCTTTTTAAATCAAATATGCACACACACACACACACACACACACACACACATAATCTATGGCGATACCTCGCAGTCTTGTTGCACACACAGCGGTGCATGCGACATGCACTTGTGCGAAAATAGCATTATTATTACGAGTACACTATGCAGACACCAAACCTTATAAACCATATATGCACAAACACACACACACACACACACACACAGCATTATGAGGTCACATTTAGTATCCTGACAATGCTGGTGGATAGTGGATTTTCAGGTGTTTTTCCCTTTTTAAATCAAATATGCACACACACACACACACACACACACACGCACACGCACGTGCACGCACACACACACACACACACAGATAATATATGGTGATGCATAGGCACCTTGTCGCACACACACAGCAGTACATACAACACACGCGGGAACAACAGGCCGTGTGAAGCAAGTCGTGTGAAGCGGTCTCAAGCTGTGAACTCTGGGTAAATATGTGTTTGTGTCCCGTCGTCACTGCCTCAGATTATGAGATGGAAATTATCTGGCGTGGCTCCAGGAAGCCGTCGCCATTTGGAGGAACGATATTTGGCACCAAGTCATCACTCCGGGGCGATTGTGAGAGGGCGAAGGGGAGTGGACTGAAATGAACTGGAGACGGGGGTGGGGTGGCGTGTGTGTGTGTATGCTTGTGTGTGCGCGTGTGTGAGTGTGTGTGTGTGTGTGTGTGTGTGAGAGAGAATATTCAAAGTTGTTCAACACCAGAACCCTGTCTTTTTTTTCTTTGTTCTTTTTAACGGTTACGACCGGGGAGTTCTGAGGAAGGAAAGGCTCCGCAAACTGATCTGGGGACGGAGATAACAGGGTGATAACAGGCCGAAGAAGCTTAGATGGACACACACACACACACACACACACACACACGCACACACACACACACACACACACAGACAGATCTTTGTTATCTGAGTTCGGTATGTGGCAGGTTTTCACAGTCAAAAAGAGAGGTGGAGATATCGTGAAAAGTTAGATAGAAACGCAGGAGACGAAGAGAGGAAATTTGGGTGATATTATGGGATGTTTGTACTGAGTACCCCCAGTCTCTCCTGTGTCAGGTTCATGTGATTTCCATACATCCGGGGGTTATTGTGTATGGATTATTAATGACCGCCTCGGATATGTGAAGAATTGGGTTTGTTCTGCTAATGGGAGCCTGTGATTTGGTTTTATGGGGTTTTTGTTTTTTTGGGGTTGTTAATGGGGAGAAAAGTGTCGTCACACACACACAATACACACACACACACACACACACACACACACACACACACACACACACACACACACACACACACACACACACAGACACACACACACACACACACACACACACACACACACACACACACATATTGACATTGTTACTGTGGATGTGGTCACGCGTACACCGCACTTTTGTTTTCTCACTCGGTATGTCGGCTTCGTGCCGTGCAGCGATGGCCCCTGAACCGGAAACCCAGACAGCACAGTCAGATGAGTAGCTCTCTGGTCCCTGAGATGCACACACACACACACACACACACACACACACACAGATGCACACACACACACACACACACACACGCGCACATACAGAAGTGTGGAGCCCCACCCGCCCGCGCTGATCTGGCCTCGATAACGTTCCTCCCCAGGTGTTTGTCTTGTGGGGCGTCGTTCCTCTTCTGCCGTGTTGTTTTATGCCAATTTCGGTGATTCACACACACACACACACACACACACACACACACACACACACACACACACACACACACACACACACACACACACACACACACACGGACACACGGACACACACAGAGACACAGATGCAAACATCACACACATTCTAGTGTCATGAGCTTCTCGTGCAGCATTCAAAGATGGCTGTCTTCAGGTAATATTATTGAGAGAATTTGTTTGTGCGCCATTTACTGTCTTTTCATCTTTCTCCAGCGTTTGTTATTGTACTTCAGTGCCATTTTTCAAGTATTTGTTTTTAGTGTAGTATACTGGTGTGTTTCAGAGACTTTGGACTTTCACTCCACTCCATCTCAAAGCAATCTTTTTTAAATTTATGCATAACTTTGTTTTTTTTTATATACTGTATGTTAATATATATATATACTTTGTAAATCCATGCAAATAATTACAAACATATTGAATCTGTCAGATCAGGTCCACATCCTTGTAACTGACTATGACACCACCTCTACTATTTCATATTGTTCTACTTTTACATTGAAAGTATTTATATATTTTTGCCTATAGTAGAAATGTCACTGTGGTACATTTGCTTTTACTTAACAAATTTTGTGTCAATTTTGTGGGTATTTAAGAGAAAAGTTGAGACTAAAACATTATTAATCCTCGTGGGGAAATGCAGGTCATAGCAGCAAAAAAATAAACAAGATAAAAATAGAAAAAAAATTATATATATAAAAAAAAAAGTTAAATAAAGTGTTTTTAACTCCTGATGATGCTGTCTGATTGATCTGAATCCGTATGAACATTCCTCTTCACACTTTCTTCCCTTTTAATTTTTCCTGCAGCGGAGGCCAATCATCATGAGTCGGGGGCGGGGACACCCACGTCGTCTCCGCAGCCGCCTGCCGCCACGGCCAGCCCTCGTCGGGCAGCAGCGGCGGGCAGTCGCAGCGGGGAGCACGACCTGCTGACCTGCGGCCAGTGCCAAACCAACTTCCCGCTGGGCGACATCCTGGTCTTCATCGAGCACAAGCGCCGCTTGTGCCCCGGCCCCCCTGGCGCCCCGGGGTCCTTCTCCAAACCGGGGGAGAACGGGAGCCAGCGTGTGGTCTCCCCCCGGGCGGCCCGGTCCCTGGAGGGCCTGGGGCTGGGCCTGGGCCTGGGCCTGGGCCTTGGTCCCGGCCCCAGCCTGGGCCTGGGCATGGGCCTGGGTCTGGGCAGGGGACCCATTCCGGTGGAGGTTGGCATCCAGGTGACCCCCGGTGGAGTGGGGGAGGCAGACGAGGAGCGGAGGATGACGCCAGCCAAGGGGATCTGCCCCAAGCAGGAGAAAGGAAGTAGGAAAGGTAAATGAAGGAGGGAGAGAGGGAGGGAGGGGTGAGTGAGTTGGGGTGAGGAGTGGATTGGTTGTTAATGTTTTAAGTGGCAACGCCGATAAACAGGCGTCGGCACTCGTGGAGGAACCGGCGGCTCGGCTGCTCTCTTGGTGCTACACCCACATTTAGAAAGTCCTCCCAACACACACACACACACACACACACACACACACACACACACACACACACACACACACACACACACACACACACACACACACACACACACAGCCAGACACCTCTCACCTGTCCAAGACAGATAGCTCTCTTTAAAGAAACCCAGCTGCTAGTTATTTTGACAGTGGCCTTGAGCAGAGGAGGGATTAATGCATCTGGGGATGATTTCATTAGAGTGACGGAGAGCTGTGCTGCGTGCCCGCTCTGGTTCTGGCTCCTGAGTGAAACATCAGACACACACACACACACACACACACACACACAGATACAGAGAAACACTCACAAAAACAAAAAACACACACGCGCAAAAAGAAAACGGGCGGGCCTGAAGGACTTCCTCAGCTGAAACCAATTGTGAAAGGCGAGGAGGAAGGTGATAGAGGATCCGCCCCCAAGTGTGTCTTAGTGTGTGTGTGTGTGTGGTGTGTATTTACGTGCGTTTGCACTTTTGTGTGTGTGTGTGTGTGTGTGTGTGTGTGTGTGTGTGTGTGTGTGTGTGTGGTTGTAGAAGGAAATCCAGCAGCATGTAAAAAAAAAAAAAGAAAAAAGGTTAAAAAAGCTGATTAAAATTCATCGCTCTGCGTGGTGAGGAAAAGGGGATTAATAAAGCAGCGAGCCGTTCATCTGGCTATGGGGGCGTGTGTGTGTGTGTGTGTGATGGTGTGTGATGGTGTGTTTGAGGCTCATAGACTGCCAGCACTGCAGGGGAACATGTTCAAAGTTATCAGAGGAGACAGTCGCCACTGCGTGCCCAGACACAGCCCTCCGTAGACCTTGAAAAGAGCCCAAAACAGTCATTTGTACGAGTGATTATAAATATTATTATTATTATTATTATTATTATTATTATTATTATTATTATATTGCATCAGTGAACGTCAATGAACGCTCTGTGGTAGACTTTGGGGAAAGGGGTGAAGAGACAGGTTAAAAGTAATTACAATTTATACTTTTTACAATAGAAATATAAAAATTCCACAGTCAAAGAGACTGGTTCTCTGATCGCCTGGTTCTCTGATCGCCTGGTTCTCTGATTGGCTGGCAACGGCATCGGCAAAAGTCAAACCAAAATCTGGGAAGAAATGAAAACGTCTTTTCATCGTGGTGACGCTTTCTCTCGCTCTGAGGTTGTGGTCGGCGATAGGACTGCAGCGTTTTTTGGGGGGTAAAAAGGCCCAACGGTCATATACATACCGTTTATACCAGTCGATGAATTTTGAAGGTGACATTTGGTTTGTTTGTGAAGGTTACATTTATACATGTGTATTTATACAGACTTAAATAAATATAATAGTATTAAACTTTTAAGACACTCAACTAAGAGAAAGAAAAAATCTTTCGCACCATTTCTTGTAATCTTTTGGAATAGACAACGGATCTTTTCCACATCATTGTTTCCTTTAACGTCAGCGGTGACTTTTGGACAAATAGGAGCCGGTAGATTTGATTCACAGCGGTTCCTCCGCCGTTTATGTGAATTATAGCCTGAGACGTTTTACCAAATAATTTATTGCGCCGGACCTGCGTCACTCAGGAGGGTCGATCAATCTGACAATAACTCCGACGAGGGCCATAAATTGATTGATAAATTGCGGATTCCTTGAAGTAGAGGTTTAAATTTAAGGACATTTAATAGACTGAGAAGCTGAGAAAAGTCACTTGATCTTTTCATCAAAAAGTCGATGCGGCCGGATCACTGAAGTAAAGAATACTGAGAGAACATGGTGCTTTTATGTCACTACATTATATATTATGTACTCTATTTTATTTATATATATTTTATATATGTATTGTTATTGTCTATACGTCTTGAATTTCCTTCTGGGGATAATAAGGTGTTATCTTAAATCTTATCTGATGATATATCCCAGATAAGATCAGATAAGATACGGAATGCAATCGTTAGAGCACCACAAGTTTACAGAACAGTGCAAGTGAAAAGAAATGGATCTTTATTTTATGAAGTAAAAAATGAAAATAAAATGTGTAAAGAAACTGGAACTTATTCAAATTAAATAGCAAAAAAAAAGGTGAAAAGCAAGGGAACAGTGGGGAGTTGCTGTACAGTGACAGGCTTTTTTCTTTCTTTCTTTCTTTCTTTCTTTCTTTCTTTCTTCCTTCCTTTCTTTCTTTTGGTCTGACCTCTAGGCCCTGTAATGGTCACATAGTAACTAGCCACATGTATTGTAGAGACGGATCTGTTCTTCAACACCACACTTCATCCATATCAGACCCTTTAACAACACGGAAGCGTTGGATTGAAAATAAAAACATGTGTTTTATATGTTGTGTGTTCAGCTTGATTTTGAAGCCATCCAACCAGTCAGTCAGTCAGCCATCCAGTCATCCAGTCAGTCAACCAGCCATCCAGTCAGACAGTCATCCAGTCAGCCGGCCATGGAGTCATCCAGTCAGCCAGCCAGCCATCCAGTCATCCAGCCATCTAGTCAACTAGTCATCCAGTCATCCAATCACCCAGTCACCCAGCCATCCAGTAATCCAGTCATCCACACAAACAGTCATCCAGCCATCCAGTCATCCTATCATCCACCCATCCACCCATCCATCCATCCAGCCATCTAGTCGTCCCGTCACCCAGTCATCAAGTCATCCAGTCATCCAGCCAGCCAGTCAGCTCAGTGGCCCGTCATGTTTATCAGCACTCACTACACTCTCAGGACATGGAAGTACTCGCAGCCTGAGTGAAACGGAGCAGCAGAGCTTTGTTTCACACGTTTGATTGCCACTCAAGGCGTCTTAAGTTACGTCCAAATTAGATTACACTTAATAGGTCTAATTACGTTCAAACTCTCTCTCTCTCTCTCTCTCTCTCTCTCTCTCTTATCTCTCACTCTCTTTCTCCCTCTGTCTCTCTCTCTCTCATTTAAATGCTTAAATGCTTGTGGATGTGCATTGCGTGTGTAACCTTTCACCATGCTGTCACCTGGAAGCGACACTGACGGTTATGGTCTCAACCAGCTCACTTTTTATCACATCCTGTTCGGCCTTGTTGTTGGGCTCGCTTAGACTGCAAACACACGCTGCACGCTTGCTAGGCAAGTTTAGCCACACACACACACACACACACACACACACACACACACACGCACACATTCACACACACACACACACACACACACACACACACACACACACACGCATTCACACACACACACACACACACACACACACACACACACACACACACACACACACACACACACACACACACACACACACACTACATACAATGAATGAAAAATGTCCCTTCTGTGGTGTCTTTCTGCAGACATTCTTTTGCTGATGCATGCATTGGCGTGTTTGTGTGTTTGAGTGTTTCTCTGTGTGTTTGAGGATTGTGCATATGAGCAGATATGCATAAGCCTTCTGTGTGTGTGTGTGTGTGTGTGTGTGTGTGTGTGTGTGTGTGTGTGTGTGTGTGTGTGTGTGTGTGTGTGTGTGTGTGTGTGTGTGTGTGTGTGTGTGTGTGTGTGTGTGTGTTGTGTGTGCGTGTAATAGCTAAGCGTGTAGTTCCGTGTGAAGAATGATTGTGCTTGTCACCCAACAGCGAGCGACCGTCGCTAGGGGAGAGTTGCCATGGCGAGGATAACCCTGGCCCTACGTTGAACCACCCCCCCACCCCCACCGATACTTTAGACTTTTACTCCTACTTACTCCTATTTACTGTTTACTATTTTTACTCTACCAAATTAATGTTACTTTAGTTTTAAGGAAAATTTATCTGGATTTATATTTACTTTATATATATATATATATATATATCTCAAAAACTTATATTCTGTACTTTTTTCAGGTGAATTTAAATCAGTATTTAAAAAATGTCCATTAGCACTTAATGACGTAATATAGTCTCTGTTATATCAGGACACTGGATATGACAAACACTTTTACTTTTAATACTTTAATTACATTTAAAAGCAACTTTTACTTCTACTTATGTAGAAATGGCAGTGTGGTACTTTCGCTCGTAATAGACTCATTTCGTTTCAGGGTATTTTTATTTTTACTTCAGTAAAAAGGTCTGAGTACCCCTCCCACCACTGTCGTCAAAGCACACTGCGCTATGTCTCAAAAAATATCTTTAATTTTCTGTTGTTTGAAGCTTCTTTCTCTAGTTCAAGAAATCATTATCGTGAGGTTTCTAATGTGTGACAATCCCCACAAGTCTGCATCAATGACCCCAAATTCTCTTCGGAATTATTATTCTGGTTTTGATTCACCCCCCCCCCCCCCCCCCCAAACACACAAAAAAAAAAACTCTAGTGTATGTATGTAGAGTCATGCGGGCAAAAAAGCAGTTGAACGACCTCTCCTTTTTTTTCTTTTCCAGTGCGGCTGGATTAATACGTTTTTACTGCGGCCGTAAAGGTTGTGGATGGAATTTGCAAAAAGCAGCAAACTTCTCTTTAAAGAGCCGGTCCAAGCGCTAACCGCAACGTCTACGCAGCCGTTACCGGGTTTTCACATCCGCTCAAAGGCCACACACACGACAGCGGTTTCAGCGCGAGTACGATTTCTTGGTTAAAGGAAAGTTAAACATATTTTAATAGAGCTATGTATACATTTAAATTGATTTCTCAGCTAATGTTTGCTTCCTTTAAAGGGCTCTCATAAATTACCTGGGGGTTTCCCAGTTCCTACAGTATATGTTAATAAGCCATATTATATTATATTATATTATATTTTATTATATTATATTATATTATATTATATTATATTATATTATATTATATTATATTATATTATATTTTATTATATCTTATTATATTATATCTTATTATATTATTTTATATATATATTTTTTTATATATTGTGTTATTTAATATTATATAACATAATATTATATGATATTACACGATATTATTTAATATTATGTTATATTATATTATATTATGTTATATTATATTGTATTATATTATATTATATTATATTATATTATATTATATTATATTATATTATATTGTATTATATTATATTATATTATATTATATTATATTATATTATATTATATTATATTATATTGTATTTGCTAGTCTGCAGGATGGTTGGATCACTCTCCTGCTCTTCTTATGTATATTTTTTTGTAACTGCACTACATCATGTTATACAATACATTATATTATTATATTATATTATAATTTGTACTCTCTGTCCAGCTCTAGTTAATACATGTTTTCCAGAGATTCCCTGTGGAATCACCCATCCATCCTTATACATAAGTCATTCTTGTCCATTTTTCCAAAGCTGATCAATTTGACAAGAGAACAGCAAAGGTGAACAAAGTGGTTTAAACGTTTTGAGGAACCGGCAGATGCAGAACGAATCAGAGCGTTTGACTCCAACACAACGCGCGCTGCTCACTGAGGAACTGAGCACTGTAGAGGAGGATCCCATCGTTTATATCACTGATTCCCACGACTCATTTGGTTTAATTCGGTGGCTCTGTACCTCCGAGCGGGTTCCGAATCAGAGGGATGACTCTCCTCTTTCACATCAGACTCTCCTCCTTCACACCAGAATCTCCAGAATAATGAAGTTCCCTCCATCTAGATCTATGGATGAAGATCCATAGATCTAGATGGAGGGAACTTCATTATTTGTCTTTATCTTGACTTGTGTTTTAAGGGCCAAGCGCTGCTTCACTTCTTTGGGCAAATTTTTTGCAAAGATTTCAGAAAAGGTTTGTCTGGATGGATTTTAGGCATGGATTGAAAAAAAAAAAAAATACCAAACATATATAAAAATGTTCTGAAGGAGTTTACATTTGTGATGCATTATGCAGCTCATTAGCACAAAAACATCAATTATCAAACCAATCAAAGTATTAAAAATAAAGGAATAAGAAATAATTCCAGGACATGTGGCACTAAAACGCTGCTTTCCGACACTACAAGGGCTGGTGTCGTAAACAGGGAGCTCAGGTCTCACACAACCAAAGCAGATTTAAAAATTGTACATAAATACAGATGCTATAAATTCTTATTTTGTCCTTGGATGAGCATCTCCCGGTGTGCACACGCCCCGGTGTGTTTCATGCATCTCGACCTCCGCCGCTTACCCAAAAAAACCCTGCCAGTTTGGCTCCGTCCTGCGCCGCCACCGCCGCCGGTGTCACAACAGATCCATGACGTTCCACTTTGCACACGTCTTTAGCGACATGCATTTGAAGATGCCCCCCCCCCCCCACCCCCCCTTCCTTTCTCTCTCTCTCTTGCTCTCTCTCTCTCTCGCTCTCTCTCTCTCTCTCTCTCTCCACCACCCAGTGCTCCTTTAATCACCTGGCTTGCTCTCATTTCCATATTAAATAGGCTTTAATCATGAAAAGCAATCAGGCTGCTGCATATTCATACCTTCCCCCTGAAACGCCGGCGTCCCCGTCTCGCTCCGGTGCCGAGCCGCTAATCAGTACGCAGGCGGTGTCGAGCCACGGCCCCGGCCCATCGCATGAAAACACGCGCGGCGTGAGTTAGGAATAACTTCAAATGCTACTTACGTATTATCTCCACTGCGAGCGGGCGTGCGGGTAAGAGAGGGAGAGAGATGGGGGAGAGAGAGAGAGAGAGAGAGAGAGAGAGAGAGAGAGAGAGAGAGAGAGAGAGAGAGGAAGGCGAGAGGGAGATAGGAGGGGAAGGGGGGAGAGAGAGAGAGAGAGAGAGAGAGGGAGAGATGGCGAGACTGATCCCTGATTTGAGCTGCGAATATTTGTACAGAGGCTCAAGGAAAAGTCGATTTGCATAATGACTTTGTAGTTTTGCATTAATCACATTTGCATATGAAACTGCGTTAATTACTCTTGATTATTTTTTTCCCCCCCTAAACTTTCTTCATTTGATGTCCAAGCTTCGGGGTTGTGATTAGGGGTTACACGGTGGCAGTGTGGGTGGTGCATGTGTTTGTGTTGCTGCGCGTGTGTGTTTGGGTGTGTTCCACGTTTCCCAATTTGTCCGCAGTCATATGTGTGCCAGTGTGTGCTTAACGGTATGTCTGACTGTTTGGCGGGCTGGTTAGTGTCTGCCCGTCCTGCCAGGCATGCATGTCTATTTTGGTGTTTGCGTATGTGTGTGTGTATTTCCATCTGTCTGTGTGTGTGTTCCTGCGTTTGGCAATCTTAATATTTCTGAAGATGCTGGAGGCCTTGATTACACGCAGAGTTCAGCTTTCACACACACACACATACAGACACACACACACACACACACACACATGCAAACACACATACACACACACACACACAAACACACACACACACACACGCACCAGTTGGTAACGTAGTATAATATATCATCTACATTATGCCGGCACGGTGGCTCATTGGTTAGCACTGTTAGCACAGTAAAAAGGTTCTGGGTTCCAATGCCTGGCGTCCCAGGTCCTTTCTGTGTGGAATTTGCATGTTCTCTCAGTGTTTGTTTGGGTTTCCTCCTGGAGCTCTGGTTTCCTCCCACCATCAAAATACATGTGTGTTAGGGGTTAATCCCCCTGTCGGTGCCCCTGACCAAGGCACTGCAGCTGCCCGCTGTTCCTAGCTATAGGATGGGTCAAATGCAGAGGATTCATTCCGTTGTAGCCTACTTGTACAATGACAATAGCGAGATATTCTAATAATCATATTCATATTATTAAGAGCATGATTATAAGCAACACAATATGACAAAATATGACTGCGTCCCATTTGAGGAAACAATCACTTCCTCCTATATATGTCATTATACTTTACAGGGAGATATACTTTACTGCGTGTGTGTGTGTGTGTGTGTGTGTGTGTGTGTGTGTGTGTGTGTGTGTGTGTGTATCGCTGGTTGTCCTTGCATGAGCTCACATCGTCTATATAATTACACAGCGGTGGAAGAAGTGCTCAGACCTTTTTACTGAAGTAAAAAGTGCAAATACCCCTGGCACAACAAAGTGTTAAAAAGCGAAAGTACCACATTGACATTGCTCCTTTAGCAAAAGTATATAAGTACTTGCTCTTACATGTACTTAATGTATTAAAAGTAAAAGTACTCATCTTATCCAGTGTGCTGAAATGATAATTTGGGATAGAGTACCTGCTGGAGCTTTTTTTTGCAGATTGAGATGAAGGGTCAAAAAATAAAGAAAAAAATAGGAGGAGTGGTGTGGTAGTCATTTCCAAATATATACAAATATAAATCACAATGACATTTTTTTTAAAGTAACACCACTGTGTTAGAGTAAAAAGTTGAGAAATTTGCTTTGAAACGTAGTGCAGTAAAAGTGGAAAGTCTCTGAAAACGAATACCAAAGTAAGTACAAAACCTTGTAAACTTACTGTACTTAAGTACATCTTATAATTACACACAGTAATTACATTGAAAACACATGCACTACTATGCAGACAGGGCAGGACAGACCCTGGGGCGCATCTGCCTGCGCCCCAGGGTGGTCACCTGGGGTCCCCACAGGGACCCCCACCCCCTGCCAAAAAAAACCAAAAAAACGCTCCACAGCTACACCTGACGTGCAGACACACACACACACACACACACACGCACACACACACACATTAGAAAAATGCACGTACGCTTGCAGGATGAAGAAAACAAAAACCCAGGTATACCACGCACACCATCCATGCATGCACACAGGACTGCTGCAAACACTTACATCTCACATTAAGCCATGCGTCACATAACGCCAAACACACACACACACACACACACACACACACACACACACACACAGACAGACTCTGTGACTTACACACACACAAGCGCGCGGCTTAAAGGCTCCCACATGAAGGCATCAAAGCTCGGCAGCCAGCTTTATGGCGCTCATATGGCAGCAGATTTGATATTTTCCTACCGCAGCGGGGGAATAAAACTCGCCACTAATTTGGACTGCGAGCGCTCGCCGCTAACTTTCAGCATGTGCCGGCCGATTGTGTCTTCCAGATGTGTGGACTCCTTTCCTCCTTAACAGCCTGATTTAAGAGACATTTTGAGAAGAAAAACACACAAAAAAAAACCTCACACCCCGTCGTCGTCCCAGTGAGAGAGAAAGAGAGCGGCGACGGTGGGGGGGTGGGGGCGCGCCGGGTGTCGAACACAAGCTGCGTTGTTTTGAAATGCGACGGGAGCTCTGGCTTCAGCTTGTGCTTGCAAGTTGTCGTGGATGTCGTTGAACCGTGTGGGCCGCGCATGCATGCTCTTACGTTTACATTGGAATTGGCCGCAATCATCATCGATCAGAAATGTGGTAAATTTGAGCGTCGGGGAACTGTAATTACATTGAAGGCGCCCATACATGCACTGGCCCTGAAGCAGATGCTTGTACACTTAAACACAGACACACACACACACACACACACACACACACACACACACACACACACACACACACACACACAAACACACACACACACACACAAAGGAGAACCTGCCCGGTAACCATACTGTACACCTTCACTTGTTCCCAAACCACCCCGGGCTGCAGCATATGGCTGACAGACATGTTGGCGTGTGTGCTCCTGCAATTGTAGCTTCCGCTCCTGCAAGGTACAACACTTTCACTGGGAAAAAAAAACAAGCCCCAAAAAGAATGGGAGACTTTCTGGCCGGGGCCTCCTCCTTCATCCTCCTCTTCTTCTTCCTCCTCCTCCTCCTCTTACTCTTCCTCCTACTCTTCCACCTCCTCCTCCTCCATCTCCTCCACCCCCTCCTCATCCTCCTCCTCCTCCTTCTCCTCCTCCTCTCCTCATCCCTGATGATAAGTGGTTCTTTTTCCTCCCGGAGGGAAAAGGCTGCTATTAGCTTTTTTTTGTGAAAAGGGTAAAAATGGTGCTTTTTAGCTTGTCAGACGGGGGTAATCCCACTTACTCCACTGTTGTTGTTCCCTTCCTCTTATCTCATTAGCGGCGCGCTCCCATTGGACGCTTTTGACGAAATTGAGGAGACGGCGTTTACGGCCACGTTTTCCTTTTTACAGCCTGCTCCACCGCAGAAAGATATTGAAGGCCTTTCATGGCGCACTTACCATTCCCCTTATTCCACCCACTTACTTGTTATGAGCAGTTGCTTCAAGAAAGGACACGCAAACACTGTCGGTTGGTCTGTCTTTTTTTGGTCCTTTTTGGGGGTGGGGCTTGTTAGCAACGGCCATCCCACAATGTCCCGATGGGTGATATACAACATTAAAAATATGTTTTATTGATACATTCACAGGCACATGCCCCCCCCCCCCCCCCCAAAAAACCCCAAACAAACAAAGAAAAAAAAACATGTCGTTTTAAGAATGCAGAAAGAAGCTACTTAATATAAAATCGAGTTTGGAAATATTTAAACAATTTTGAGGTGAAGAAAATCATCGGCGGCGTCTGTTATTTGAACTATTCAGAGAAAACAAAAATCCAGATTGGCTTCATTGAAGTCGCTTTGCTTGTTCAATTGTCTTTTCTTAAAAATAAAAACATCATGTTTGAGACGAGATAGTGAGGCGTGAAGGCATTTCAAAGTAAAATACGCTCAGAAACATATTCGGTATAGATGGTTTCCAGAGTCATCGATGAAAACCTTTAAAAATGAGATTAATTGTGATTAAGTCTACCTAAAACAGCACTTTTGAATCATGAGAGTTTATAGAGTATAAAATATCTTAAAATGACTTATAGACACTTCAAAACAGGCATTAACAGGACATATCGTGTCCTCACAATGCGGATGTCCTTTTAATGCTGGTGTGTATTCAGGTATTTGGTCACACACACACACACACACACACACACACACACACACACACTCGTGACCACATGTCTGGGGATGATTGTCCGTGGAGGCCCGCGCTGTCATGTCCATGACATTGTGAGCCTCCACCACCTCCGTGCATGTGGGGCCGTGCGCTCTCCTTAATTTCAACTTCCCCAAAAATCTGTCAGTGCTGCGTCTGCCTCTCCCGGAGCAGAACGCAGCCAGCCCAAATGAAATAAAGCCCCAGATGTTATCAGTGTGATTGGTGCCAGTCGAGCTTGTCTAGGCCTGTGGTCTGATGGGGCAGCACCGGCCCATACCAGTGCTGGTATGTGCGTGTGTGTGTGTGTGTGTGTGTGTGTGTGTGTGTGTGTGTGTGTGTCTGTGTGTGTCTGTGTGTGTGTCCTGAAGGTGCTGGATGGATGAAAGCTTTCTTTAACCATAAGCTATGCAGGAGCCGTGCCAAGAGCAGGAAATGGATCAGCATGATAACAGCCAGAGAGGGGGGGGCAAGCGAGAGAGAGAGAGAGAGAGAGAGAGAGAGAGAGAGAGAGAGAGAGGACACGCAATACCCATAAGGGGATGGCTAGGGCCAAACACAACCCCATCACACACATTATCAACCATCAACACATACATTCTCACAAACACGCGCACACACACACACACACACACACACACACACACACACACACACACACACACACACACACACACACACACATCTCCATCCCATGATGAGTGGAGACATTCTTACAGTGAGAGATGTTCACGCACACATTTATCAGCACACCCATCACATACTTGCTATGTGACACAAATATGTTTTTTTTACGTGTGTGTGTGTTCGTGTGTATGTTTGTGTGTGTGTGTGTTGGGGGTTATATAGGCATGTTATCTTAGCTGGCAGCGCCAACACGAGTCAGAAAGATGGGTTTGACGTGAAGTGAGAGACAGGACCACAGACGGAGAAGGAGCAGGGCTCACCTGGAGAGAGAGAGAGGGAGAGAGAGAGAGAGAGGGGAGAGAGAGAGAGGAAGAGAGAGGGGAGAGAGAAGGAGGGAGAGAGCAGGAAAGAGAGAGGGGGGGAGAGAGAGAGAGGGAGAGAGAGGGGAGAGAGAGAGAGGGAAAGACGTTCATTCATTTTCTTTCCTCTCCCACAGCCCTGAACAGGAACCAGCATGTTAAAGAAAACGGATGGATTATTGAGTGAATCTGACATTAAATAACATTTTTTATCATTTTCACTTGATGTACTGTGTTGGAGTGGGCGGCACTGATAATTGTCTAAAAAAGATGTTGAAGTCACCGTCACCTGTAATTAAATTATAACGTAAATAGTGACAGTGCATCAGATCATTTCCCAGTCCCCATTATTGTTATTATTATTACTGTTATTATTATTATGTAATATTAATAATAATAAATAATAATAACACTAATACAAAATAAATTATTATTCTTATTATTGTAATAATAATAATAATAATAATATATTAAAAGACATGGTTTAGCTTTAGCTTTATCGATTTTCCTCCTAAAATGTAATGTAGATAGTTTTGACAATGTCTTGCAATCATTTCTGATGTCCTGATATGTGTGGCAGCTTGTTAGGAAGTGGAATGCTGTCTGTCTCTCTCTCTCTCTCTCTCTACCTCTACCTCTACCTCTCCCTCTCTCTCTCTCTACCTCTACCTCTACCTCTCCCTCTCCCTCTCCCTCTCTCTCTCTCTACCTCTACCTCTACCTCTACCTCTACCTCTCCCTCTCCCTCTCTCTCTCTCTACCTCTACCTCTACCTCTACCTCTACCTCTACCTCTACCTCTCCCTCTCCCTCTCTCTCTCTCTACCTCTACCTCTACCTCTACCTCTCCCTCTCCCTCTCCCTCTCCCTCTCTCTCTCTCTACCTCTACCTCTACCTCTACCTCTACCTCTCTCTCTCTCTACCTCTACCTCTACCTCTACCTCTCCCTCTCCCTCTCCCTCTCCCTCTCCCTCTCTCTCTCTCTCTCTACCTCTACCTCTACCTCTACCTCTCCCTCTCCCTCTCTCTACCTCTACCTCTACCTCTACCTCTACCTCTACCTCTACCTCTACCTCTCCCCCTCTCTCTCTCTCTCTCTCTCTCTCTCTCTCTCTCCCTCTCCCTCTCCCTCTACCTCTACCTCTACCTCTACCTCTACCTCTAC
>NC_137189.1:6718960-6746460 GCF_960531495.2 Zeus faber
AGCGTAGATGGGATGAAACTGTATATTAAAGCCTGGCTGACATTAGAATTAGCATAATGTGTTGTGGCCTGAGGGCAGTACTTCCCATCTGCATTAGCCTGTAGACATACACACACACACACACACACACACACACACACACACACACACACACACACACACACACACACACACACACACATACGCACTCACGCATATACATTTATAGACACACACACTGCCAAACACACACAACTCAAAAAACTTTTTTCCAAGACAAAAAGGACATGCCCTAAAATGTGCTACCCATGCTAAAGAACTTAACCTCAGTGATGTGTTGCAATCTGTTAGACAGGTTAGACACAATGCAGTGTAGGTATCTAACATATAAATCTCTAAAAAAGTCCCTACAGTACGCACTGGACAATGTTGTGTGACTTTGTTAAAACCAGGGACTGATGGTTTCGTTCTCTTTGCCCACAGATAAAGATGAGCCGTCCAGCTACATCTGCACCACGTGTAAGCAGACCTTCACCAGCGCCTGGTTCCTGCTCCAGCATGCCCAGCACACCCACGGCATTCGCATCTATTTGGACAACCACCCTGTCCACTGCTCCCTCACCCCCCGCATGGCCCTGCCTCCCCCACCTGGAATGGACGCCCTGCCCCGCTCCCCTCTGCCCACCTTCCTCGGCGACACCAACAACCCATTCCACCTGCTCCGCATGGCGGCCCCCCTGCTCAGGGACCACCCCCCACCTCCAGGGTACATGGAGACCAGGCTGCCTGCCACGCCGCCCTTTGTCAGCCCCCCGCCTCCCCCTAGACACCCCCTGGAGCGACTGGGCCCCGAGGAGATGGGGCTGCTGTCCCAGCACCCCAGCGCCTTTGAGAGGGTGATGCGGATGACCCCCATGGAGCCTCCGTCCATGGACTTCTCCAGGCGTCTCAGGGAGCTGGCAGGCAACACGGCCAACAATGGAGGCCCCACGCCGCCCCTCTCGCCCAATCGTGTGCCGCCAATGCACCGCCTGCTCAGCCCCACACTCTTCCAGCCAGGCTCTAAGCCCCCTTCCTTCCTCGCCTTCCCTCCGCAGCCGCCGACTTCCCAGGCGGGGCCCGGGTCGACCAGCCCTCCTGATTCCCAGAGCCAAGCCACAGGGAAGGCGAAGTCCTGTGAGTTCTGTGGGAAGACCTTCAAGTTCCAGAGCAACCTGATCGTCCACCGGCGCAGCCACACGGGGGAGCGGCCGTACAAGTGTCACCTGTGCGACCACGCCTGCTCCCAGGCCAGTAAGCTGAAGAGGCACATGAAGACACACATGCACAACAAGTCCGGCTCCATGGGCAGCTCCCCAGAACAGGGCAACCGAGGGGAGGGAGGCGAGAGTGATGAGAAGAGCAGGGAGGGCGAGGGCACGGGGATGGGAATGGACAACGAAGAGGAGGAAGAAGAGGAGGAAGAGGAAGAAGAGGAGGAGGAGGAGGAAGAAGAGGAAGAGCTGAGGAACGGAAACCGCCCGGATTCCAACCTGAGTGAGGACTCCCAGGAGTTCCGCCCAAACAGGGAGAACGGTTCCAGACCGTCTCCAGAGGAGAAGTCCATCGGAGGGGACAGAATCGCCGATGGCGGGGGGCCTGGCATCATGCACCCATACAACCACCTGGACAATCACCCGCGGCTCAACCCCGGCAAGAGAACCCTGGAGCGGCGGCCCAACGGCGACAGGGTAGAGAGGGTTGACCTGGAGAGAGAGAGGGAGCGAGGGAGAGAGGGGGACCCAACAGGGCAGGAGCAGGACAGAGTGAGGGATGGGCAGCAGGGTCAGAGGCCCATGATGAATGGCAAGCTCAGTCTTTCCGAAGCGGATTCCTTCACAGGCCTGTTCCAGCGCCGACCTACCCCCATCACTAGCCCCATCCCCTCAAACAACAAGAGGATCAAGATAGAGAAGGAGCAGCTGGAGCTCCCCCCGGCTGTCCCCCTCATCTCCCCAGAGAACGTCTACTCCCAGCTCCTGGCTGGCTACGCTGCGTCGCGCCACTTCATCAGGGAACCCTTCTTGGGATTCAGCGACGCCCGCCAGTCCCCGTTCGCAACGTCCTCCGAGCACTCCTCCTCCGAGACGGGCAGCCTGCGCTTCTCCACCCCTCCCGGGGAGCTGATGGAATGCGGCGGAGCCTCGGGTCGCAGCGGCAGCAGCACCCCCCACCTCCTGCGGGGACCGGGGCCGGGGAGACCCCCGAGCTCCAAGGAAAGGCGGAGCGACACCTGCGAGTACTGCGGCAAGGTGTTCAAGAACTGCAGCAACCTGACGGTGCACCGCCGGAGCCACACGGGCGAGCGGCCCTACAAGTGCGACCTGTGCAGCTACGCCTGCGCCCAGAGCTCCAAGCTGACGCGCCACATGAAGACCCACGGGCAGTTCGGGAAAGAGGTGTACCGCTGCGACATCTGCCACATGCCCTTCAGTGTCTACAGCACGCTGGAGAAACACATGAAGAAGTGGCACGGGGAACACTTGATGTCCAGCGAGGTCAAATTAGAGCAGGCCGACAGAGGCTAGGCCCAGCCCCCATTCTTACACACACACACACACACACACACACACACACACACACACACACCCATATTGGCATATACACAGACACACACACATGCACATGGACACAAATTCCCTATAACCACTCCTTTAACTATTGGGCTTGGCTGGATAATCTCTCTCTTAAATAATTTTGAGACTGATTGATGTTTGTCTTTTTTCATGTCACAAAAAAAAGAAAGAAACTGCCACCTGAGAAATATCAAAAAAAGGCAAACTTTAATGAGAAGTTGTCGGGAACGCCCACCCTGGTGTTTCTTGGTAAACCTTCTGAGGATTCTATCGGTTAGGAATTCATGGAGCCTTTCTACTGTGCAATAATTTCTGTATTTATTGGATTTTTGTAATGATATTTGGCATGTGCAGTTACATCTTTGTGGGATTTCATATGGAGTTAGTTTTGAAATGTGCTAAAAAAAAAAATTGTTTTCTAAAACGTGAAAACTGGAAAGAAGTCCCCCTTGATACATTTTTTTCCTTTTTTCCTTTAAGGAAGATTATTCTCCTGTAAAAGTAAACAATTGTGTGAAGCGATTAGCTTTTAAAAGTAATGCTTAGGAATTGTTTTCTACAGAAGCTGGAGCAGCGGACTACAATCCCTTCCCTCATCCAGGCTAAAAGCACTGAATGTCTCTCTGACAATAAAAGTAAAAACAAAATTAAAAAAGCATTGTGCTGGATTTGAAAAATCCAACATCGTCTTACAGACCTGGAAAATATGACCTGGAATTAATTCAGGAAAATGCTCCTTTAAACATATTGGCATGTGAATAATATCAAAACGCAGTTACTGTCATTGTCCTGCTTTTTTCGGCCAGGACATAAATAAAGGTTGCACTTAACGGCCCTTAACTAACGCTCAGTACATTCCCGATGTAGGATTAAACCACCATATTTAAGATGATGAATACGTTAAACGTGTGATTAATGTGAGAAGGAGAATGGTCCTGTTTATGGTTTGTAAATATATTCTTTCTTTTTTTTTTTCCCCCCTCCCCGATATGTTAAAGTAGACCTCGGCCGTATGTAGATGATGGCCGAAAAACGAAAACAATCAGAGACGCCGCCTGCTTGTGCCATCCACAGTGTACGCTCAATGTAACTCACCGTTATGACATCATGGCTTTATCAGACCTATTGGTTCAACTCTCACCCGCCACGCCCCCCGCACCTGTGTGTGTGCGCGTGTAGTCAAAAGCGAAAATTTGTGAACGACTTCTAAATCACAAAATTCTTCCAGAATCCCCCTTCTGGTCTCTGGGGAAGACGTGTGCTATTCTCTCTTTGAGATGACACGGCTTTCTGCCCCCTACCCAGCCCCGCCCGCCCCCCCGGAGGACTTGCAACAAAAATGATCTGAAATTAAACTCATACTAATAGTGTTTGTGTGTATATGTGCGCATGCATGTGCGTGCGTGTGCTTGTGTGTGTCTCCCAGGGCGACGTTTTTTTTCACAGTTGACCAGCTCAGATTCACGAAATACAGCAGCTTTTTAACGGGAAGCCCTGTCTCACTTCGCCTCACAAATTGATCTGCCTTTAATGCCCAATAACACACAGAGACACTGTGACTCGTGAGGGATTACAGCTTTTTTATTTGATTTATGTTCTGCCGCGCTCATCCTCGAAAAAACGAGCCTGTTTCCGAAAGGCTATTTGAGTTGAGCGCGTGCGGGTGGGGGTGGGGTGGCGAGCGAGCGAACCCCCCGAGTCGGGGCCATTTCTCTGGTAAAGATGAAAGATTGAAATTTTAGAAATGAAGGGGATTGAGAGAGAGAGAGAGTCGAGCGCCGAGCCGAGTCATTCCAATGAGATTGGAGGCATACGAGCAGCATGTTTTACAACGGCCACATTACAAAAAAAACGGAAAAAAAACAAAAACAACGGACCATCAACATTTTGTCCGCCGACAGAGAGAGAGAGGTCAAGGTAGAGCAGAGTAGACCGTAGCACACCTACTGTAGTGCCCCCCCCCCCCCGACCCAAATCTCCAAAGCCCCCCTTCCTATAGTTTGACCTGTTGTGGCCTGTTATTGAGTTTGATCGACCAATTACCACCGATTGGTTTTTCGATTGGAAAATATATAAATATCAATTCCGCGTTCAGCAACAAAGGAGGATTAGTGGGACGGCGGAAAGTCTCCCTGGTGACGGGGAAATCTCACAACAATCGAGCCATTCCGTTATACACCCGAATCAGTTCACGGTGGACATTCAGTCTTACAATATGTTTACAGTGTTGAAGTACGCCATTGATAAACTACTCTGTGTAAGTGTTTTAAAATGATGATAAAGTATTGGTTATTTCGTTTTTTTTGCTCCTTTCAAATTGGTATAAATGCCATAGCAGTTTTGTATGATTATGCCGGTGGAGGGATTTCTTTCTTCTCATGAAAAGGTTTTCTATATTATTATTTTACTTTTTTTTTATTTTGCTCATGCTGTAAGGGAATACAAATTGTATATGTAATTTTTGGAATCATGTCAAATATTTTTTCCTTTTTTTTTTTTCAACAAAAGTGGTGCCAATTATTCTGGTTTAACGTTTTGCTGTCAGTCTTTGAATCAGATTTTTTTATTTTTTTTATTTTTTTATTTTTTTTTACTGTTTCTGGTTGTTGGTTTGGTAAAGCTACACTGACATGGAAGAAGAGGAGAAGAAAAAAAAAAGCCTGAAAACATCCTTTAAAAAAAAAGGAGGAACATTTGGCTGGCGATTATGCAACGGCCTGAACGCTATTCCAAATGGATTTGAGGAGACGTCCATGAACATGTTCTTTGCTCCTTTGTGTCCTGTTTGGTTTTGAGGTCTTGTGACGGCACTTCCAGTTGTACTTTTGAAAAAAAAAACAAAAAAAAAAAAACATTTTCATCTCTATCTTTTCACAATTTTCACTTTCGCTCTTTGTACAAAATAGTTTTTCCTTGTTCCGTTTTTTTCGGGGGGGGGGGGGGTGCATCATTGTGAAAAAAAATGGTTTCAGAGCAGTGAACATCTGCTGTTTTGAACATATATGTATTTTTGTAATGTGTTGAAAAGATCAATACAACAAAGCCAACACTTCAATAAATGTTGCAATTGCTCTATGATCCAAACAGACCTTGATTTTTAGTACGTCTTCACTTATACCGCAGCCCGGAGAGAGTTTTAAGATTTTGTCTCCGGCACCCTAATCCGAAAAGTTATTAATTGTTAGATGATTTAGTTTAACTTTCATACCGGTCAACTCCATACTCTATTTAGGGAGAGCGCTGTCAAACTATGAGTGAAACAGTCATTATTCTTACGTCTTGTAAATTAAATAATGGTGAATTTTAAAGGTTAATAATTTGGCTGGGGACCCTCTGGAACCTCTTGAAGTACACCTGGAAGGTCCCAGGACCCCATGTTGAGATCCACTACTAGGTCGCTTGTTAAGAATGATCCTATTTGCTGCTGTAGGAAAGCTAAGTTTACATTTAATGTTAATAGGATGTAAGCAGTGGTGTTTCAGACATTTCTCAGCGACACAGTCAGGGTTTTATGGCTTAATGGCGAATCTGATTCGAGCTTCTGCAGAGAGTTTGACTTTTGAGAGCAAAAGGCGTATAAACATCCCCGAAAATTGTAATCCTTGGCACATGTTCATTGTATGAATTATGTAATCTGCTCCAGCGTGAGTAGTTGTCGAAAGACAGATGATTCACGCGGAGGCTCAGAACCCTGACACAACAGACTGTAGTCGGTTCATGGAAATGTAATGTAACGTGAACCTTAATATGCATTTCAAAGTCCGAACATTAGAGACAAAAAAAAGCCTTTTACTAAACTTCAACAGCCTACACCGGCAGATCCATGGTGCTCTGGTAGAATAATCATGGAAACCAGACTGGCTAAAATCTAAAGGATTTCTTTTTTTTTAGCCAGGAAAGAAAAAACAAACCAACCCATCTGCCCTCGTAATGATCCAGTCCACCAGTCCTCCACCGGCTCCTTGAGACCCCCCTTTGTGGTGCCTTGTCACCTCATTTGCTGAGAGAGGACGTGCGGTTATTAGAGGCAGGAGGGGTCTTTCCACGGGGTCAGTGATTCCGTTGGATGGGAGCCCCGCTAAGACCCTGTCAGCAGCTTATTCAGAGACACTGCGGAGAGATAGCAGCATCCGTGCACGGAGGGATTTGTTTTTCCCTTCGCCCAGCCTGTGTCTTGATGGTCGAAAAAATTCAAGAAATGCTCTCGATGTGGAAGGAAGACGGTGAAACAAAGTAAGGAAAGATTGCGCTCGTTGATTTTAGACCAATCTGTTCTCCCTCAATACTACCTGACAAATTGTCACCCTTGTGCACAATCTTTGGCATTTTCCAAATGGCTCATTTTCTAAATGGTTTCTAAAAGGTCTGTTTAAAATTTGAAGGGACGTATTTCCAAATGTGAACGTGCAGTCATTGGCCAAACATGTGTAAAACGTTGGAGCAGGAGACCGTAAAAAACTGCTGATTTATCTGATTGCAACAGAATGAGATTTGATATCGTATTGCTATGAAGAACAAAAACATGGATGCCAAAGCCATGATGAGCCACCCATCCAGTGATTAATGTTGCTTAAAAACCCCCTTGCTCCTTACGAGATGACAATGACTTTTGTTCAGAAGCGAAGTGGCTTCAGGGAAGAATAAACTGAATATTCAAATCTTTTTCACGGATGATGTCAAACCGCCACGTTACGAATGCAAAGAAATCATTTCAGGTCCCGCCTATGCATTACATGAGCCTTCAGTTTGGAAGGCCGCCATTGACCGAGTCTCAGACCGCACATTATCAACGGTGTCAGAGAGCCTTCAGGTGCGTCCTGATGTCAGGCCGATCGCAGATAAGCCCAACCTCGTTTCAGCCTCAAGGCCAAGAAGAACAAGAAGAACAAGAAGAGAGAGGTGGTGAGAGAGAAAGAGAGAGAGAGAGAGAGAGAGAGAGAGAGAGAGAGAGAGAGAAAAGGGCGGGCTGGCGTCTTTGTTTGTGTAAGAGGAAGGGAAGAGGGAAGAAAGAAGAGAAGAGCAGAAGAGCAGCAGAAAGATGTGGAGCTAGAAGAGCCAGGAGGGATCTTGAGAAGTCCTCGCCACACAAACAGTGACCCACAAAGTGTCTGATGCCAAATACTTTGAAACCAAATAATACCACAAACAATGACAAATAGCCAACACATATGGATAACCTTATTGTTCCACTACTCAGGCGGTTGTGTGTGCCCGTCTATTTTGAGTGTGAACATCCCGTGTGTGTGTGTGTGTGTGTGTGTGTGTGTGTGTGTGTTTGTGTGTGTGTGTGTGTGTGTGTGTGTGTGTGTGTGTGTGTGTGTGTGTTTGTGTGTGTCTGTGTGTGTGTGTGTGTGTGTGTGTGTGTGTGTGTTTGTGTGTGTGTGTGTGTGTGTGCGCGCCTTGAGGCTGACATCTGTGCGCCATGTTCTTCTGGACAGCGCAACCACGCACACTGAGCGGACGTCACGTTCCCACAGCTCCTCCGCTGGCAGGGGCCCGGCCCTCCGTGCCTTTAAAGGGCCACTCTCAGACTATAATCATCACAGGCCACACAAATGTTCAGCCGCAAGACTGTTCCGGCCACTTTTCTGCCACCAGCCGGTGTCGTATAGTTCACATCTGACATGAGGTTAAGGAGCTCTCTTTTAAGCGGTCGCTCCGCAGGGGCCCCCCTCCCGCGAGCTGTCTTTGCGCCCGGCTTCGTGGGAAAAGCGGCGGTGAGGAGGTGCCGCATTCCTCCCCCGTGCCCGACGCACCGTGCGAGAAGCCCCGCTCGTCGCAGACGGCCAGGGAGTCACGGAGAGGGAGATGGGAAATCACGGTTTCGAGAAAAACCACGTCCTCAGGGAACAGGGTGTCAGCAGAGATTGCGGTCGCCGTCCGGGGCCACATAGAACCACAGGGCCGCGGCGCGAGACCCAACTTTCCAGTGGATCACAGGGACCTGGCTCCGCCAGCCTCCCTGCCCATATCCAGTCACTAATCTACCGGCCCTGACCGGTACTCATCCCCAAATGAAACTGCCCGCCACAACGACGCGGAGCGGGCTTCCAGCCCCGCGGGGCAATGACCAGAGTAAATCCACTGCAGCTGCCAGGCCCCTGGGAACCGGGTGAGGCAGGGAGGAGGAAAACGAGGGAGAGGAGCAGCGAAGGGGAGGATTTCAGGCGGGCGGTCAGGAGGGAGAGAGCGGTGTGGTCGGACCGTGGTCACTCATCAGCTCCGGGCTCGGGAAGGCGCTCCATTGTGGGAGAGCTCTGACCCAAAAGAACAAAGGCTTCGCGGTCATGTTGAGCGTGTAACTAAAGGACAGGAAGTACAGATTTTTTTTTTATTTTTTTTTTCACAGGGCAGGAAAAACACTGAAGCCACTCGCTGGGAGGTTTTTGGTCATTTACGGTGCAGCGATGTCGTCCAGTATTAAAGTGGTGAGCTTCCCCAAAACAGAAATGACAAGCGGAGGCCTCTGTAATTGCCCCGCCTCCCCTCTCATTTTCAGACGGTCCCATGACGTTTAGACATCTTCTGTTTGTCGGGATTCAAAAACTCTGTAATTTCGGCTCGTTTCCCGTGTCCAGCACGTTCAGTGTAATGTGATTAATGCCGCATTCAAATGGAACACGGTAGACGGGAGATGGCAAACAGGAATTCATGTTAGTGGTGACGGCTAAAATAATGGCTTCAATAAAAACGGATTGATATAATTTTTTTTTTAATCTATTTATTAATTTCATGGAAGCTGTTTGGTGCTTGAAGCAGGGAAACAGATGTAGGATTTGGACGCGGTGCACGGCGAGGTTGGGATCCGGTGATAAAGTTGCAGCTCCAGGTTATTACTTGTATAATAATATAATTAAATATGAATAATTAATAATAAAAAAATGGGCTTCTATTGCCAGTGGAAACCAGGTGTTCAGCCATTGATCACACAGATCATTTTTCACGACCAGGAAACAGATCTCTAAAGATGCGTTCTCTCTTGAAGACGCATAACAATATACATAAATATATCCATAATGGGAAAAAATCCATTTGGAGATGAATATGATGCTTTATAGCCGGCTTGTGTAAAGTTAACCAACTATGAATGACAATACGTTTTGGAGGGAATTTAACATTCATTTAAGTTTGCAATAAAATATTAATAGTAATCTGCATTTTTTATAGCTACATCCATTACTAAAATTCGTATATATAACAGACACAAAATAATTGAGTTTAATATATTTTATTGGAGTCTTTGTACATCACCATAGCAACACGTTGTCACGTTTTGCCGTGGTACCCCCCCACGCTCTCCCCGTGCCGTTTCTGAAAGTGCCGTTTGCCATCTCCCGTCGACCGGGTTCCATATGAATGCGGCAAAAGGTTGATCGTCCAGTGCAACTCGCTATTCTAGAGTAAGAAGGGACCTGATCAAAACTGCGTTAACAGCAATTTGACTTTCATCCCTGATGGGACACTGAGTTTTATTCAATTATTTACCTGTATTTTTATTGCTGAAACTGCTTCCCGGGTCATAATGACGCTGAAATACACAGTCGAGCCAAACTGTTTTATTTATCATTGCACTCTCACCGCACCCTCACCATCTGCATATTTAAACCTATTCTTTCCCTCTGTCACTCTCATTCTCTTTTGTATTTAATTGGTCTATCATAACCCTTTTTTTTTTGCCAATTTCCAGTTTGGTTGTCTTTTTCCTCTGTTTTTCTCTCTCTCTTCGTTTTTTGATTTAACCACCCCTCCAGTTAGATAAACCATTCCTCTCTCATTCCTCCCCTCCGCATCTGCTGTTTTTACCTGCATTTGAGACTCAATCTCTTTCTCTCTCCCCCTCTCTGTTCTCCACTGTCGGCATAATTCCAATGGTGTCAGACCTCACAGGAGATCCCAGACACAGGTAGATAGCTACCGCAGTGGGGGGGGTTGGCGGCATCAAGACGCTACCCCCCCACCCCCATCCCCACCCATCGCCAGGGGGGTCAGTGTCATTGTTGACATTGGACACATGCTCATCGTGGTGAAATATTAAATCTTCTCATTTTATTTGGACTGTAATTATGTCGTAAAAGCAAACTGGCTGTGAAGCCGTGGCCCACCAGTGTGATCTGCTTTCATCAAGTGCAGACTGGCTTAATTATAGAGTGCGCCATCCACCCATCTTTCACTGGGCAGCCTTTCCCCGTCGCTTCTTTAAGCCATTGCATTCTTTTATTGTGCGTTAATCACAAGGCAATTGGGTCGCTTTTGCCGTGGCTGGGGTAGAGTTTTTAAACGGCAGTTCCTGCACTTCCTGCCGTATCTGAGAAACGCGGTCATGGAATCGGATGTCTTGTGTTTCTGCAGTTATGCCTAAATGGTGCTGCGCTCATGTCAGAGGTATCGGGGCTGCATGTAACTCTACTCACAATGCAAAGAATCCTTGCCCTTTGTCCACCTTGTGAGTGTGTGAGGTAATACCGATTTGTCATGATTCGGTCGGATCAAAGTTACGTAATGTTTTAAACACTTGGCTTACTGTAAACTAAATCCCCCCCCCAACATCTTCAGAGGGGACCATAACACTTTTTGAAATAACTCTGTGATGATCTCTGAATTTTACGAGCAAATTAGCTCCTCATATAGCAGTGGCTTTTTATCTGGCTTTTATGGCCAGACATCTTAAATGCATGTTTGTTCAGGTCTATCTTTGCCACATGGCTAAGTCAAACCAGATTCCATCTTAACATCAACTCACACAGCAGGGTGCCAGATGCCAAATCACATCTGCAGAATTGTAGAACCATTTTTATGTGCTGCATTTCATCTGGCAGGTCCCAATTCTAGTCCCAAACAGCCCTTAGATTACTAACGTAATGCAATTTAGTTATCTTTAAATGTTACCATTTGCTCCTTTAAAAAACAAAAAAAAAAGTTATAGACCAATGGAAAGTTGAGACCATTTATATTGACATCCAAGCATGGTCGCCAAAATAGGGAGGACACCGGGATTTATCCCCCCAGGCATTCGTTTTGATTTTGCATGTACTTTGTGTTACATTTCCTTATTAAATGCAACATGGCTCAGAGGTTTGCACTGCTACCTCACAGCAAGGTGGTCCTGGCTTTCATGTCACACCCTAACATGTCAGGGACTATGGATGAACATTACCTCGTGCAAACTGAAATGATCAATGTGCACTGTACCTGGTCATAAAAAGTTGCCCACCAGTTTGATGTCAGGATCAGCACCCAAGAACCATATAACAGCTAGGTTAACACCTTATGTATGGAGTTACAAATGGATCTTTCCAGTAGACATGCCAATAATTTTGAGATAGTTCACGTCAGAATTTCTGGCAAAGCATCTGCTTTACATCAGCCCATCCTCACTGTAGAAGATCAAGTAGTTGAAATGTCCTACTAGGCATATCAACATTAGGCTAGGTGGATAAGATATGTAGGGAATGGGAACTGTAATGCAAAACAGTGGGAGACAACATTAAAGACACATCAGCTTTTAATGATTTAACAATTGGGTACAAGGTACACAGCAAGTATCAGGTATCCCAAGTAGTGCATTACATTTGCTGAAGTCATAAATTGCCCAAATATCCATTACCAGCTGGGCTGCTTGTGAAGTTGTTCAAACCGACTGGGATGCATGGAGTTCCCAAAATGAGTGCCGGGGAAAGTGGAAACATCTTGGGCCTGGGGATAAGCAGCATCAGCGCTACCTTGTAGATAGCCAAGATTCACAGGACCAGGCACACCAGACTGATGGCGTCGGGTTGACGCAGAGTCACTGGGAAAGGGCTGGACCTGCTGCTCTGAACTCCGGCTGAGGGAAACACTAGGTTTAAGGTAGTTCAGATCTTCCCAGCTATTTTTTCCATGCTCAAAATTACTGTTGTAGTGAGTGATGGTTCCTGGAGGGTATCGGTCATTGAGGAACATGTATGCATAAGGATAGCCACCCAAAGCTGCAGCCATACTGGCAGCTGATTTCACACCCCCTCGTTTGGCAGGAAGCTGGCTACCAAAAGGTGAGGGCTGAAAGCCCTGTTCCTCAAGCTCCGTCTCTTGGGCCCCATGCTCATAAGTGCTCTCGAAGCTGGACAGCGCCCCTGGCTGGAATGCTGGGCCAGGTTGTCTCACATTGCCAGGTTTCCTAGAAACCAAACCACTGGTAGCAGGGCCTGTGACGACCTGAGCACTAGAAAACACACTGGCAGGCAGCACAAGCTGTTCTGGTGGATCTAGAAAGAGATTACATAGCACCCAACAGTTTTGAAGCCAGCACAATGTTCACACAAGGCAGAAAGGCTTTACAAAAGTCATAGATCATGCCAAAATTAAGTTGTCAAAAGAATTTAGCAAAGCAATCCAACCCCACAATGGCAGATACCATCCCCGGTTACCTTGGAAGTTGCCAGGATGCAATTGATCGGTCGGTTCAGTGACAGCTCTAGATGGGACTGGTGAGAACACCACACCAGTGCTGGATGCAGGAAGCCCAGAGAACAAACCAGAGCCAAAGGAAGGAGTCGGTTCATGCTGAGCACCAAGCTGGTCTCTAGGATCCCTTTGCAGCAGAGGTCGGGTGGAGACTGATCTTGAAGACAAGTAGTTGCTGGAAACAGGGTCTGCCTGATAACCACCACCATACGAGGAGTCAAAATAAACTCCTAAAGAAAGATAAAAAAAAAAGTTAAGATTCGAGACAGGATTTGGTCCAGATATAGGTGCATTTCAAAATGGTACCTTTCTCAACAGGGTAACTGTAAACATCCCAGGGCTGCACAGCAAGGAGGCACAAACTAAGAATAAAATAAGTGGATTTCCTTTAACTGACTTAAACCAAACCCACATTCAATTACCAGTTAGTCTTCACTTACCACAGCAAAAGGCATCCCGCCATTGTGATTCATAAACAGCTCTGGTGACACCACAAAACCAGCACGTTACAAGCTCAAATGTACTGTAGGGGATCCATTCTGACCAATCAGAACTTACTCAGTTGACACTTGACAGCTGTAGCTAATCACTAAATGACTTATCAAAGTACATCCATTGTGTCTTTTCACCATGGGGTTTAACATGCTAATACTGAGCAGGCGCCAAAGTGTGTTTTCTGTTGTTTTATTTGCACATTTCATCTTGAGATGTTTGGCCGGTGTTTCCAACCTGGCTTAAGAACAATGCAATTTGAGAATGTACACAATGGTGAAAGGCAATGATGGCAAACTAGGTCAGCGGCTCCCAAACGTGCATCATGGAGGCCCAGGAGTAGAAGTTCTGATTCTCACCAAACAGGGCTCCAGCTGATCTCATTAATGAGTTCCCTCTTCTCTACTAAAAGGTGTTCTAATTAGTCCAATCAGCTGGTACCGTGTTTTGGCCGAATGAAAAATCCCGTGCACTCTGAGATTCTTGACGGCATGTGGTTCCGAAACCCCAGAATTCAGCGGGCCGCCGACGCTGTCCAGTCCACTCCAACACGGAGTGACACTTGATTTGTACATCCGTGTTGTAGATACTGCACAGACTTTTCTATCTCGAGTTCAGAATTTCATCATCAGCACAATGCCACATCATGTAATGCTCTGCAATTTGTGTTGGCTTTTTGTTTTGGCTCATTCCCTTGTTTTTGCTTCACTCTTTTGTTCTTGTCTTCCCCGTAGCAAACTCATTCAGCACAGCAACCCTAAATCCCTCCGTCGTTTGTGTTCATTGCCTCTGAATCTGAAAAATGTATTTGATCTTTCCTATATGTCTCCAGCTCGGTCCATAATGTGGGTCTTTGGGCACATTACTGCCTTCTTAGTACATCAGAGACACTTTCTTCTGCGATTTGTATTTGCATGATTAAATCAGGAATACAAATTTGACCCACCAGAAGAACCTGGAGCCGCTTTGCTTCTCGTTCTGACATAATAAGCGGTGATTTTGTGTATAAAAAAAACAACAACAACACAAATGCGCTTTACACCGGCACAGCCCTTCATTGAGAATTTAAATCTTAAACTGTGCCCCCCTCTTTACAGTTTTTGAGACGTTTCCAAGTTCGCACGATGGCTCTACATTGTGACAATTTCCGGTGCTTGAGATGTGCCACTTCCTGGCTTTCTAATCAGAATGCTATTTTCTCGCTCAATGAGGCTCCATGAGGCTCCTTTCAGCGGCGTGTGAACAGCCCTCGTGTGTGATATTGTGGATCTTTCGGGCCACGGGCCACCAGCTGCATCCACTTGTCGGTCTTTTGCATTAGATTCCCTGTGTCTGTCTGCGGTGCTGAATGGAACTCTCGGGCAAAATTGGAAGTTATTGTGTGAAGCGATCTTTTATTGGGAGGGGTTCACATTTTTAAACGTGCCATCGTCTATTTCCCTAGTTATTTCATCTGCTCACAGACATTTCAAATGTTTTATTGATCAGCACGGAACGCTCATATCGCCATTGAATTGCCAGAATACATTTCATGGATGTGCTTATCTTTTTATAGGTTAAAACCAAAAACGGTGAAACATACTCGACGCTCTGTAGTGTGTGTAGCATATCGTATTTGCTTCTCATTTAAAATTAAAGATGTTTAACGAATTGCAATTCATCAATAAGTGTACATTCCAAATCGTGCTTTAATGGTAGGAGGCGACGGCATCCAATCTCGTTGTGTGAGGAGGTTTGGCTGGTTTTTTAATCTTGAGCTGATTGTTGATATAAGATTAGAGCCGTGTATCAAGGAAAAGATCAGGCAATGTCACAGAGCCCTGAATAGCCAGCCGCGCATGCACGCACACGCACACATGTACACACATACACACACACACACACACACACACACACACGCGCACACGTGCACACACAGGCACAAACTTGCACACTCGCACACACAGGCACACACATACATAAACACATACATAAAGCCAAATGCTGCCACTAAAATTTGCATGGTGCTCAGTAATGCATTAGTGAACATCACTTGGCAATCTGTTCATACGGGCTTAATTGGATTTTAATACCGCCTCTGATCTTGTTTTCTAATTAACGGCGGTGGCTGGCAACCAAGCAGAACCGTGCACCCAGCAACACCTTTGATCCCGGCCATATGGAGTTCCTCCAAGCGCGCCGCGGATGCAGAAATCCCTCACCTAGACATGGGTGAACAACAGGCCCCCCGAATCAAAATGGACGGGGGGGGGGGGAGGGGGGGGGGGGGGATGAAAGGAAGGCAGCGAGAGGTGTTGAAGGAGAGAGGAGGTGGGGGTGGTGATGGGGGTGGTGATGGAGGTGGTGGGGGGGCAGCGGCATGTGTCATCCACGCATCCTGATGGCATTGTTATTGATTAATTTCTCCCACAATCACTTGTGATCACAGATACATAAAACATGATGGGGAGGTGTGTGTGTGTGGGGGGGGGCAGATGCAAATAACACCACCGCCTCCAGGCCATCATCAGACCCCCCCGCCCCCCCCCCCCCCCAACCCCCACCCTGCCACAGGGAGATGTCAATAGCTTCTTTTTAATCTGTTTACTTCTACCCTTGTGGCTCTCGACTTCCGATGAAGGTCTGCCAAAAAGCGTGTCCTTTTTTCCCGCCGTTAAGCCTATCCCCTCACCCCCCACCACCCACCCCACCCCTCCTCTATGCTAGTATTTGGCCATTGAATGCTGTTTCACTTAAGGTCTTAATAGCGTCTGCGCCGGCTCTAATTGAAGAGCGTTATCAATAACATAGCGTCTGCGGCGGTTGGCTCTCTCACGCCTGGCTTCGTTACACGACAACATTGACCAGAAGTGACGTACCACTCACGTGCATGCTGCCTGAGGATCATCGGGAGCAGCTGGGGAGGCCCAGCGCCTTGCTCAAGGATGCTTTGGGAGGGGGAGCAAACCGGCAACCTAAAAATAGGGAGTTGACGCGCTCTCCCACCCGAGCCACCTCCCCGCACTTCGCCTACCCTTCCAACCCGTGGTGACTTCACGTGACCTTCCAACGACACTGTCTCAGCTCCACCCACCTACCCACCCACTTGAAGCCGTTCGGCCTGTTTTGTCCTTCACACAGGGTGACATTATTTGAAAAAATAACAAAAAAAACAATGTCATGAATCCACATGGATTTAAAAACTTTTTTTTTTCTTTTCCCCGCTGACTTATTGTGCCCTTGCTAATGACGAAGAAACACATAAAGACTAAAATGTGTGTGTGTGCATCTGTTGGGTGGTGGGGTAGGGGGTGGTGGGGCAAAGTGTATTTTTGGTGAAAAACACTGACGTAAAGAATATTATCGAGAATATTATTGCCATAATCTTTTTTTTTTATCAGGAATCAGATGCAATGTCCTAAAATATTTCTAATTCCATGCCCACCTGCAAAATTCTATTTTTTTGCCTCAAAAGGTAACATGCTTTTATCCAAACGCCTCCTACTCCACCAGCTGGAATACAGCGGTGACTTGGTGAGATGAGTGAAGAGGCTCGGTTGTTTTGTCTGGATGCTCCTATGACCACGGAATAGTAATTCCACCAAATTTAAAAAGGAACAGATTTTAAAACGCTTCTGGGCTATAATCACAGTGTGTATTTTTTAATGTGTGAAAGAAAGATCCAGAGAGAGAGAGTGTGAGGGTAAATAAAACGGTAAATATCGGGTATATGTGTTTGTATGTGGCATGCTCTCTGGTCTTTGTGTGTGTGTGTGTGCGTGTGTGTGTGTGTGTGTGTGTGTGTGTGTCTGCGTGTGTGTGTGTGTGTGTGCAGAGTCTGACACAAGCATTAATTACGTGTTTCACAGAAGAGCCAAACTCACACTCTCTCTCTCTGTATTTTAATTTCTCTTACACCGCTCAACCCTCTTTCTCTTTCTCTCTGTTTCTCATTTTTAATTCCATTTAAAAAGGCTTCATTAACGCAGGAAAAATATACATTAATGAAAATGGAAAACAAAAGGAGAAAAATATAACGTGAAATGAAAACAGGAAAAACAAGGGTGCAGTTGAAAAACAAACCTCTGTAAATATACAATAAAGAGTATAAAGAGCAATGTGAAGATAACCCAAAGTGAAAACAGAAAAAAAGATGTTAAAAAAGATGTTAGAAGTTAGAAAAGAAAAAAACATTAAAAAAAAAATATATATATATATATATATAGTAGTTTAGTATATATAGAATACTGTATATATATATATACAGGTAAGTGAAGATAACCTAAAAATATCCATCAATCTCTCTCTCTCTCTCTCTCTCTCTCTCTCTCTCTCTCTCTCTCCCTCTCTCCCCCCACACCTCCCACCCCCCTCTCTCTGGCTCTTTCTCAGGAATATGATGGGTTCACGGTGACAAACAGCTCTGTGTGCTTTAGCCCTCAGTCATTTTGGCACAGGTGCAAAAAAAGAAAAGCAAAACAGATCTCATCGCCGTCGCCCAGGGACAAAAACACGATCTCCACCTCTGAAACACCGAGGCGAGCGAGGGACAGAAAGTCCCTATCTACCCCCCCCCCGCCCCTTTCCTGTAAAGCGACCTTGGGTTCTTCGAAAGGCGCTATACAAATTTAAGTTATTATTATTATTATTATTATTATTAAAGTCCTAAAACACCAGCATTTGTCTCTCACCAGAAGACGCAAACTGGGCCAACAGATCACGGTGGCTCATGAAAAACACTGAAACGGGTGATAAACCCAAATCCAAAATACGAGCTTGATTTGCAGCCAGCGGACGCGTGTGAAGACACGTTATCGATGATGACGCGCGGGACGGCTCCCTTCCAGAAATATATACATTTCAGGTTTCCGTGGCGTGCGTCCAGCCATACATCAAATTCACCAGAATTTGTGAACACGCGGAATAAAAGGTGATTCTGTGTCAACCCCCCCAGCGATACACCTCAACGCCGGTGTGTTTTCAGGTCGCCCTTCGTCTTTTCTTCTCGGCCTGAGACGAGACGAGGAGAGGAGGGAGGAGAGGAGGACATTTCAAAAGAACATGGTCAAGTCAGAACCCCTCTCGTCACACCGCAATTCACTCTCTCATTTTTTTTCCCTCTCTCTTCTTCTTCTTCTTCTTCTTCTTCTTCTTCTTCTTCTCTCCTCTTCCCCCGCGGCCGTCAAAGAGAGGAGATTAAGTTGTCAAAATGTGGGTCCTGGTCCAGACTGCTCTTTCTTGGAGTGGGTATTCAGCGGTCTGATCTTTGCCACCGCTAATAGACGCGGCTCAAAGGGGGGAGAGACGGCGGAACAGAGGCGAGAGAGAGGGGTAAGGAGGCTTTAGGATCACTTTACCTGGATTCGGCAGTGTGGCGCTAGTGGATTAGCGCCCCGGGGCCTCGTGGCACGCTAGTCTGCAAACGCCTCAATAACACACACATACATACACACACAGACACACACACACACACACACACACACACACACACACATTCACACACACACACACACACACACACACACACACACACACACACACACACACACACACACACACACACACACACACACACACACACACACACATACACACACACCTTCTGTAGGTACATACTTGTGGACTTATTCACACATTAATAGCAACAGGGGCCATTATGTGCTTAACGTAACACGTGTGTGTGTGTGTGTGTGTGTGTGTGTGTGTGTGTGTGTGTGTGTGTGTGTGTGTGTGTGTGTGTGTGTGTGTGTGTGTGTGTGTGTGTGTGTGTGTGTGGATCAGTGCACTCATGGACATGCGTTTAAAACAGCATCGGGTCTGGATCCACCTGCATGCATGTTGGCCTACACACACACACACACACACACACACACGTGTTTCGTTAAACACATACACATACACACATGCCCATTGGTCTCCATAATTTCCCAATCATGCCAGTGTATCCTGCACCAGTCCAGGGAGGATACACTGGGAATAAAAAAAAAACTGCTCCCTGGCTTTAGTTCCAATGGCTTACAAAACGCCTGCCATGATTTCTGGCAGCCGTACAGCTGGAACGCCACCCAGAAACTTTTCCGTCGTACATCCTGAAAGCTTCCCAAAAGTCTGTTCCCGGTCTGATACCACCTTGTAAGGTCACTCACTCATCCAGAACTGCGGAGAAACCATCAGCCGTAAAGTCGGAAAAATACAGGTTGTTCTTGGCAGGGAAGGGGAGTCGAACGGCACCGTGCCCCCCACACCCCCCCATCCCTTCTTCAGCCCCCCCGCACCACCGCCACCGCCACCACCCCCACCCCCCCAAGTCAGTACCTGATGACTTCTCCATCCGTTTTAATTGGTAATTATTTTGCGGGGTTTAATGCCTTTATTCAGACTGTCAGTGTGGAGTCAGGAGAGGAGGATTAGGTGCCCCAGGGGGACGAGACACTGGCACGGCCAGGACAGCTCATTTTTACACGGGCAAGGGAGGAGGACAGCTCATCTTTGATCCGGTTGGGGCTTCGCAGGCCAGAGGGGTGACAGCTGCACTTTCTTTAGCCCACATTTGAATTTGAATTCTATCTTAGGATGCAGCGCGCCGCGGACTTGGCAGGGCAGTGGGGTAATCTGCTCGGCACAAACGCCGGGGCCTTTTCTTCCTGTGTGCCCTCACAGAGATTGGAGTAATTAAAGTTAAATGGAATGCATTAAAAACTCACTTGTGCCGAGGCTGTGGCGGCCGTGCCAACAGTGAATGGGCTGGGGCTGTCCTTTAACGCTACTCTAATCCTGCAGAATATATGTGCCCCGTGACTTTGATGCGACGCTACCAAAAGCATCGGAAACGGCGACCAATGGAGCTAAAACCGACTGGCGGGCTTTCACCTCAGAAGAACATCTTGGAGAGCAAATTCAGCTGGATGCCGACATTGCAGCGAAGGAGGATGGATGGATGGATTAGGCTAGAAATTAGAATTTCCGGACTAATGCCGCTCTCAAGCTGCTCTACCATGAGCAATATTTTAAGGGAATATTTTGCCATTTTCCTTAAACAGAGGCATGTCGTTTGGTCTTTTCAAGTGAAACAGTCCATTTCCATGGCCGTTTAGAGTTTGGGGTGTGCCCCTCGCTGCAATGTTTGCTTGTCGGCATCGCTGGCCGACACGTTAAGTATTAGCATTCCGTGGTAGGAGACAAATGTTGGCTCATGAATGGAACTCACTGTATGTGTTTGCACAGGAGACGAGGGGGGCTCTTGTCGGCAAACATGTGTACAGAGGTGGACGGTAATTGCGGTGAAAGACCAATCCGCTTCCTCTGCGGGTCGATCCCTCATCCTCTCTGCGCAGCCATTGGCCGGGACGCTGACTTCCTCTTCAAGTCTGGATGACAAAAGACCTTCAGGCCTCAGACACAAAGATAATTGGTGCCGTCTTTCATTGTAGAGGAATGTGAAGGGATACAAAGAGCAGGGGGAACGGCTACAAAACGCACCATAATCTCCCCTTAGCTTTGACTGTGATCGCCCGGTCTTTAGATACGGTTGGGGGCTGGGAAAAGGAAATGGTGTTATTTTGCAGAAGTACACATGAAATACTGGATGTAAAATGAATTACTGTGGGGGAGAATGTAACTCAAAAGCAAGATAAAATCATCACAGTGCTGGAATTATTTCTCTTATGCCTATACTTGGCGTAGCGTATCATTTTGCTGTGGCCAGTCGGTACCACCCTCAAACTGCTTTTCATGCTCAGGTCCAAAAGAAACGGTTTGAGACTGCTAGGAGACACTTCATTCAGATTTCCAAAGCGTGCCACAGTGCCCACAGTGAGAAGCGTGCAGCAATTTGTTTGATAGGATGACATGTTAGACCAAAAATGTCCCTAAAGGCTCAGTGGTAACCGAGTGTTAGTGCGCGGTGGCCAGCCAGTTTGTCACCACAGGTTGAATAAAAGATGGGGCAGGGGGGTGTTGTGTCCCCATTACACATGGTGCTTGTTTCGTTCCAAAAGGAAATGGAGTAAAATAAAATAACCTATACATTTAAAATAAGAACACACTGCTCGGGCACCCCATCGCTGGTGCACCGTGGGCACCATGGGAGAGGGAGACGCCCCCCTCGGTGCCCTAGGCGGCTGCTTATGTCGCCTATGGGAAGAAAATATGAATATTAGCTCAATATATTGCCATTATTTTTTTATTGATTTATAATCGCCTGATTGATACTTCGCTTCTCTGCCTTAAGGCACCAGATCATTTAATTTTAAAAATGTAAAAATGAGAAGAGTTTCAAATGTGTTGCTTATCGTTATTCCACGCTTGACATACATCTGTTTTTAAGATTTTTATTAATTTATTAAGGAGCCCAGTTTGATATTAGTCCATTGATGGCAATGTCGTCAGATTTACAGACCGTTTCCGAAGGCGTCATTGAAAGTCGCCGTGCCACCCTCTTTTACCTAAACTGCCAGTTTAGAGACCCTCGTTTATCTAGACATTTCACCCGCTGGTCAGGATTCAAGTATTCCCGCAATCAAAGTGTCCTCTTTTTTTTTTTTTAATCTTTTTTAGTGAAATCATGGGAAAGTGCCATGATTACAATCATAGCCCCATTGTCTGCGATAAACAGGCCCTCAATTGCTCGGTGGATGGGGGAATCAAGTGCTGGTTTACATGGAAGTGAAAGGCATCTTTGAATCGCTAATTGAAAAGTATCTGAATACCAGCACAACACTTTATAGTTTATAGTTTTGATGATTTGATTAGTGGTGATTTGTCTATATACTGACAAGCACTTGATGCCGGCGAGACGAGATGAGACGAAAAAAAAAGAAAAAAAGGCAAGGTTTTTTTGGCTGGGAAGCCCTATTATTCATGGGCAGCACTTGAGTTTGTATTTCCATTAGATGTGTGAAGGCCTCTGAGGTCTAAGAATGCACTATAATAGATACCTGTCAAATGTAATTAACTATGTTTTTCCTATATCATACACTTTCCCATCGTCTCTACCCAGAGGCTCTTCTTTGTGTTGCCAGTTGTGTGGTGTGTACATGCGTTTGTGCATAAGTGTGTGTGTGTGTGTGTGTGTGTGTGTGTGTGTGTGTGTGTGTGTGTGTGTGTGTGTGTCTGTGTGTGTGTGTGTGTGTGTGTGTGTGTGTGTGTGTGTGTGTGTGTGTGTGTGTGTGTGTTTCGACGTGCAGGCTCAAGTATGTGTGTGTGAGAGACTGGAGTCTGTCTCAGCGCCTTTTGCCACCCAGCGATTGGAGACAGTTTTAATTGCAGCACGACAACCACAAGAAAGGACCAGAAGCCCCATAAAAGCCCAGGGAAGCTGGCAGCCGTCCCGCAGTGGAAAGCTCGCCACGCCATAATTACAGGTAGAAAGACCTCTAGCGCTTTCTGCTCACTACCCTGTTTATTCGACACCAATCACGCAAATATGCAGGTACCTCCGACAACACTGCGCTCTGTCCCAACACGATCACGTTCGCCTCCAATAGAGATTTGGACATCGGATAGCGACCATTGGAGGGATGCTGTGTTGGCCTATTATGCTTGAGGAAAGTCGGAAAAGACCTTCATTTAAACGGGACGAATTTCGGCCGACACCCTCTCATGATCGCACCGAGCAGCTATATTGTTTCTCGTTGGATTGCATGAATTATTCATCTGACATAATGTAGCCGTGTCTCTGGTGAGAAAGTCAGATTTGAGTGTTTAGATACCCCCCTGCCCTCCCCTAACCCCCACTCCCCGCTGTCCCGTGGTGCGACGGGCTTTATCCGAGGACCCATTGGCAGCATGGGCAGGGAATTCCCTTCTCTCTCTCTGGATGCCTCCGCGCTTGAATCAAAAATCAAAGGTTCTCCGCTCGGATCATTTAGGAGGCTTTTGAAACGCGTCGCCTCCCTCGTCTTTGTGCTACAGAGGAGAGCGTCGGGCGTGCGGAGAAAAGGCAGAGTTTAATGACTGTATGCATGAAGGCACACATGCTATTTTTTTTTTTTTTTGGAAGGGGGGGGTCTGGCCTTTGGGGCAGAGGGGTCTAACAAATTGATCGAAAAAGAAGAAAGGAGGGTCCTTGGGTAACGAATACTATGTATTTTAAAGGACCAAATCAAGTTTTAGCGCTTCTACTAATCAACACACATTTGACATTACCCCAGACCATTTTCCTGATTGATTTTTGATGTTGTCTCGACCTTTGGATTTTGGAAATATGGTGAGAAACCTGGTTCCGCTGAGAATGATGGGATGTATATTTCTACCACATATTTTGGTCAAGGGTACTTCATTTTGCCTCATTTGTATTCCTTGATTCCATTTGAAAAGGTAGAACCAAAATGCAGGTCAAGAACATCATTTCAAGGTTTTTCACCACATTGTTTGAATTTTCCAAAACTCGAAATCCAAAAATCAAAATCTTCAGGATAACAGTTTGGGGTTAATGTAAAAAGTGTTGGCTATTAAAAGCTCTAAAGCTTGATTTTACTCCGTTATAGTCCTTCAAAAGGAAATGCGTAGGTGGTAGCATTTGGGGACACCGTTCGGCTTCAGCAGATTTCAGATTTTTAAAGCTTCCCATCTAATTAAATTAGACTCCACATCCCCCGACGTTTAAACCAACGTTTGTATTCCGATGTTGTGTTTCTCAGGTGTAAATCACAGAACATTTATTTGATAGACGTGCATCCGTCTCTATTTAAAAAAAAACAAAAAAAACAGACCCCCGGCTCATAAATCCCACCTCTATGTGTGCTTTTACGAGAGCAGTGTGTGTGTTTTATGTGTTCTTTATGAGTGTATAAAGGCCACATCTTGAATGACACTCCATCCAGGAGACATTGAAAGAAGGATAAAAAGAGAAAAACATTTGACGGGCTCATTTTCCACAGCATATGCTTTACTTTCCACTTAGGAGGCTGCGCGGAATAGAGACACAAGCTGCTTTACAGGTTCCCTCTGTTATTCGCTTGCCGGCGTTTTTGTCAAACCGTATTTATTTCTATCCTGGGCTGCAGTCGCTGATTTACTCACTGGGTAATGACTGTCAAGGCAATTGGTCGCTAAAGTGGCGACGTTCCGGGGAGGGCTCGAGCCGAAGGGGCCGGTGTTTATCACCGTATTGATTTTGTGACGGCGGAGGGCAATCAATAAGCGGGAAACCGACCGTCGTCCAACAGCCCTTTTTGTCAGTGTCACTTAACGGGGGGGGGGGGGGGGGGGTGGGGGTGGGCTGACGGATGCCAAAGCCAAACAGAAGAAGAGGGATTGAATAGAGGCGATGGAGCATTTGGGGTGCGATGGGGTGGGGGGGTCATAGACTAGACGCTAGGGCTGTAGGACAGAAGGTAGGTAGGGAGGGAGGGGGTTAGGTAAGTAGATAGGTAGGGAGGGAGGGAGGTATTTAGGTAAGTACTGTATGTAGGTAAGGAGGAAGGTAGGTAGGTAGGTAGGTGGATGGGTAGGTAGATTGGTGGATGGGTAGATAGGTAGATAGGTAGGGAGGGAGGGAGCGAGGGAGGTGGGTGGGTAGACGGGGGGATATTTCTGCCCTGAGTGTTGTAATTTAGTCTGGGTTTGGGTGTGGGTGAGGACTAGGGTGGGGGAGGTGTGGGATGGGTGAGGTGTGGTGGCGTGAGGTGTGGGTGAGGTGTGGGATGGGTGAGGTGTGGTGGGGTGAGGTGTGGGTGAGGTGTGGTGGCGTGTGGGAGGGGTAGAAGAAGGCCGCTGCTCTGCGCTGATTAAGCAGTGAAGGTGCAAACGTTGAGAAATGGGGAGACGATGGTCGGCACGGTGACAAAGAAAGTCTGTGCATGTGGACCCAGGGAAATGTATTGTAATCCTTAATATTTATATATACACTATCTATTTGGTTTGTATGGATTATAAAACAGGGCTAGAAAACAGCACAGCAAGACTTTTCTAAATAAAGTTTATTTTTGTAATCCATTTTTTTACTTGCAGTGTTTCGACAACTCTGCTACTTTAACACATGTATTTGTCCCACAGGGATTAATTCAGTTTTATTCTGTTATCTTACCTTATCTCATCTCATTTTATTTTATTTTATCTCATCTTATCTTATCTCAATTCATCTCATCTCATCTTATCTTATCTCATCTTATTTTATTCTATCTTGGCGGCACGGTTGCTCAGTGTTCGCTTCACAACAAGAGGGTCCTGGGTTCGAACCCTGGCCATCCCAGGTCCTTTCTGTGTGGAGTTTGCATAATCTCCCCTATGTTTGTATGGGTTTCCTCCCATCATCAAAAGACATGTACACCAATCAACCACAACATTAAAACCACTGAAACCAAAACTAGCTAGATGACTGGGTTAGAGCGGCAAAGCGGCAGGTCTTGTGGGGTGTTCCCGGTATGCAGTGGTTGGTACCTACCAAAAGGGGTCCAAGGAAAGACAACTGGCAAGGGCACATTGATGCATGTTGGGAGCGAAGGTTTAGCCCATCTGGTCTGATTCAACAGAAGAGCTACTGTATGGATGGCAGGCTGTGAGTGTGTCATTGACCTGGGGAAGAGATGGCACCAGGATGCACTATGGGAAGCCGGTGGAGTGCCCCTGACTAAGGCACTGGCAAAAGAGCTGGATTTGGTCCTCTGGAAGAAATTCTTCTGCAATGATCGGTGAGGTTAATCTGCCCGCTACAAGAAAACAAAAACTGAGAATATTCCAAAGCAGTGTTCTGACCAGTCTGATCTTATTTCTGATCAAGAGGTCTTTATACAACAACAGAGGGTGTGGCTTGGGTCAGAAGTCATTTACAAGTCTGTCGCTCAACTGTCCCCCTGGATGCCAATCTCAAACAGTAAATTCACAGGAACTTGTAAATGACCTGGCAGACGCGGATTACAATCCCTTACAATGCACCTCCAGACTCCCCTGGGGTTATTCTTCATCTCCATACAAGGTAAACAGGACGAAATGTGATCTGGTTCTTCCATTGTAGAGAGAAAGAACATTTCTCTTTCCATAAAGTTGGGAGGTTCCTGGGAAAACAGAGACCATGTTTTAAAAAAAAAAACCCTTCTGGAGGTTGAGGCCTTTGTCCTCATTCAAAATAGTTGATCGGAAGCCTTTTTCTCTCACAGTGCCCGGGTGCTGCACTGCAGGTGCCCACTGCTCCTAGGTAAAGATGGGTCAAATGCTCAGGATACATTTTGTTGTACTTGTAAAATAAAATATATTCTATTTTATCTCATATTATTATCTTATCATATTTTAAGATATTCAGATTACATTCATCCCATCTCATATTACCAACCAGGAGAGCTAAATTGTGACCGTAAACAAGACGGGGATCCGGTTTCACTTGTCTGGCAAAACGTTTGTCTCCGTGTTGTTATGGATTAGGAGAAGCGGGTGGCGGATCTAAATCATATCTTTCACATAATAACTCCAAGAACTTTGAAGATATTTGGCATACGGACATTTATATATTAAATTAAACACAGAGGCTGATATACAGAAACTCAAATTATTAATAGACTCTACATTTTTTTTGTGTTGTACACACTTTTAAACTCCTAAATAATTCCACTTTTATAAAACATGTATATCATTACTGTTAAATAAAAGCAAAAAATGTTGTGTGTCAATGACACTGTTCAACATTCCCTAAAAACACAAGAACAAAGCAGAGATTGCCTCCATTCAGCAGGGTGTCAAGTGGCCATTCGTAGCCACGTGGTTTTGTTGGTCCTCCAACCATTTGCATTCTGGGAGCTGGCTGAATGAAGTCAAGTGTGGGGAGAACTTTGGAGGTGATTATCTCAGAAACAAAGTTTGCCACACACTTGTCATTAACAAGTCATAGCTTTAAAAATATTTGCTTGATTTGCACAAGTGGCAACTTGTTTTGAAGCTCTGATTCTTCACTTTCGAAGGATGTGGAGAAAAAAACAAAAGTCAAAAGCCACCAAATCTACCTAAGGTCTGCGGTGGGTCACAATTGTCTGACACCTTTCCCCTTAACACAGGGAGATGGAT
>NC_137189.1:6751460-6756460 GCF_960531495.2 Zeus faber
GGATTTTGGTGTGTTATTTCATAATGTGTCAAATTATTAGATATTCATCACAAAAATGTTGTAGTCTCCAGCAATATATTATTTTCCATTTCCCATTTGACTGTTTGTTTGCAGCACATTGGGCAAGTAGTTTACACCAAGTACCCATGTTCTAGGAATATGTAGTATGCTGTTTTTTTCTGAATCTGCATTTTTTATATCTTGACTTTATTTCAACAAATTGCCTTAGTTGATGGATCCATTCATACATGTTATTAGTGGAGAAAAACATGCTTTGTTGAGAAGATGCTGAAATATATTCTCTCCACAGAGCTCCCTTTTATGCGTCTATTGATAACGGTTAAAGTGTAATTAAAACGATAGTAGTTTTTGAGAAGAGTACTCTGTATATTTACTTAAGTATTTTTTTATACCAGTAGTTTTAATTGTGGTTCAGTACAATTTCAGTAAAGTTATTTCTACTTGAGTCCTACATGTTTTCAGTACTCCTTCAACTACTGCTTTACTTTGAGTGGAGTCTCTCGGGGAACGTGCTCGGGACCCCTAGTGATCTGATGCGGTGGCTCAGTGGCAGAGAATGTACGGACGGTTATGTTACTGTTGAAACCGAACTGGGATCGGGTTCCAGCACAGGAATTACAGAATTACTCGGAGTCGATCAATCAACCTATCGGTTTGGGAGCTGGATTGGAGGTCAGGGAGCCGCTGGAGTTCAGCGGCGGCGATCCCGAGGCGATGTGAGGTGCGTCAACGCGGAACAATAGATCATTGTCGGCGAGAGGCACGAGAGTTGATCCCTGTTTAGCGGAGTGGTGGGGTAGTGGAGTTATGGAGTAACGGAGTAATGAGTCCCCTCAAACCTGACCCCGCCATTCGGATGCTAATGTGCCTGGTCCAGGAGAGACATTTTTCAAGTGAAACTCAAGTGTGTAAAGCTAAAAACGAGGGGCGGAGAATGGACGACGTGACATGACAGCACTGATACATGAGCTGCTTAAGAAGCCCATGAAGCACTTTCACACCTCTTTCTCCCTCCCTCTACCCCTCTTTTTATCTCTCTTTCTCTCTCTCACTGTCTCTCGATCCCGCTCACTGTCTCTCTTAATCGCTCACCTTAATTTGTATATCTCCATCTGTCTCACCTTGCTCTACACTTGTCTTCTTTCTTTCTTTCTTTCTTTCTTTCTTTCTTTCTCTCTCATTCTCCTCTCATTGTCTCATTAACTTTTGGAAAGTACATCTCTCTCTCAAACTCTCTCTCTCTCTCCCTTCCCCTCCCTCTCTCTCTCCTTTTCTCCCTCCTCACAGACAGATGATACGGTGTTCTCCAACCCAACGCCCGGGCCGCAGTGGCACATTTCCCGGCCTGAAGCGTGTAACCCTGTCCCCCCGCCTGCGTCCACACCACTGTCCCCAAACACACACACACACACACACACACACACACACACACACACACACACACACACGCGCGCGCACACACACACACACACACACACACACACACACACACACACACACACACACACACACACACACACACACATGCAGCTCGGACTGTCTTCTGAGAAAAAAAAACATGAAAACACACGCCGGCTCTCTCAAAAGGCTCCTTTATGCTCTGCAAACAAAAAGAAGACTCCTCCACCTCCACCTCCACACCTCCGGCACTGTTCCACTGTTCCAACCACACACACACACACACACACACACACACACACACACACACACACACACACACACACACACACACACACACACACACACAGACACACACACACACACTCTTTTCACTTTCATCTCTTCACTGTGGAGGTGAATAGAGATAGAACGGACACTTTTGACATTTTTGCCGACCCCCCCAGTAACAACAGTTTTAACTCAATTAAAATTTATTTGAGTGGAAACTCAAACTTCAAATGAATCAAAAGAAGGATTAGGGTTCGCCAGATCAACGGTTCTCAACTGGTGGCTCCCGGTCAAAACCTGGGTCACAACGTCGGTCCGTGTGGAGCGGACCAGCGGACTTAAAAAAGGCATAAAAGCAATTGATTGGTTCATCTGTTGTTTTTCTGGTGTTTTCATGCGGCTTGTTTGTTGTCAAGATAAAACAGCATTATGGAAGCTCCGGGAAATTAGTTGCATTTTGTTTAAATGGCTTTTTGATTTAATTTGGTTTTTAGAACTTTTTTGGCACTTTTTGTTTATTGTTTTCTGAAGTAAATTGGTTTGAAAATGGTTAGAATTTAAAGTTACATTTGGGACGTGACTTCATGACTGAGGACAGATCTGGAACCTGGGGGCGACTGAAGCACCCTCTTTAACTCAGATTAAGCTCATTATTGGGGTTAAGGTAAAAATGCGTTTAAGATGTTTACATGCGTTTGGAATAATGTAATTACTGAGAAACCAGAGTTTCCACGGCGAGCGGGCTAGCTGAGTTACTGCCGAGGTACTCTATTCTTGCTCTGCCATCCGGAAAAAAACTCCGTCCATGATCCTCACCGACACTTTCTTCAATTTGTCCCCATTTGGGTTTTTTGCGTCCGTCCAAGTGTCTTTCTATTTTTAGCTCCCTCATCAAACCCCACATGAAAAAAATACTCTCACCTTCCATCCAAAAGTGCATGTATTTTCCGGTGGTTGCCACGGCCGTCTGTTGTTTATCTGCTTTAACTCTTTCCGGGTCAAACATATGGGGCGGAATTGCTGGGCTTTGTGGAGCAACCTGATTTTGGACACAGCGATCATGTGTCCGGGTTCAGGTGTATCCAGGTCTGTTAACCGGATCGTGCTTGCACCGATTCCAGGTTTAACTCAGCTGAGATAATCGTGGTAAGGTGTTTACACGACAGTTGCAATATTCTGAATATCGCCTGAACCGGATTGTGATCGTCTCATCCAAGTGCGTGAAAACACATTGTCTGTTCATCATTATGATCATTACTCTTTGGATTTAGTTTAATTGTTTTGGTGGAACCCACTGAATTGGATTGGGGCAGGCCAGTCCAAGCAGCCTGAGCTGTGCGGAACACGACGATAAAAAAGTAAAAACTGGCCCTCGGTCCGTGTCATAATATTGTGACACTGTCATTGAGCGTGTTCTGCGTTCACCATATGGACCAGCCTACTCCGTACTCCCACACCCGACCCAACAACGCGGCGGCGACAAATTTGCATGGCGTGAATACAAAGTGGATCATTTGGAAGCGTTGTTGACACGTGGACCCCCGATGCGTTTACATATTCAGTAAATGTCTCCGTTCAACGTAATGTTCAGCGCCACGTTCATCACGACCCCCCCCCCCCCCCCCACCCCCCTTTTTCTTTTCTTTCCACCAGCGACCGAACAGAACGGGACGCCAGGGTCATTTGACTCCGACTGGTTCCATGAAGAAGTCATTATCCCCATGACCCGCAGCTATTAATTCCATCGTTCTCTCTTCTCTCCATCACTCCCTCTCTTTCTCTCCCCTGCTCTCTCTCTCTCTCTCTCTCTCTCCCCCTCTTCCTCTCTCATTCCTCTCATGCTCTCGACGTGTTCATTTACATGAAAGCCCGCGCGCCACTCACAGCCTCGTGTCGCAGGGCCCGCAGGTAAGCGACAATCTCGCCAAACGATTTCATGCAATATTACTATTTCTGTGCGCACACACACACACACACACACCCAGACGCACACACACACACGTGCACGCGCACACTTGCAGGCATGCAGACCACGGGCTGCTGCTAAGTATATCATTAATAAATCTGCCCCCGTTTTCCCATGACTGAGGGGATCAACACGTTTTAATTATCCTGGCGTGGTTCAAACCTGATCAGCACAGCGTTCACTTACACAAACATTCCACAACGACTGAGATCAACACTCTGAGAGCTGAGGGCGCACTACTGACTGACTGACTGTCTGTCTGACTGTCCGTCTGACTGTCTGTCTGTCTGTTACTCTGTTGGGCTGTCTCAATGTCTCTTCATTTGACCATCTGGCTGGCTGCCTGAAGCCCTGTCTGTCTGTTGCTCTGTCGTCTCTTTTTGTCTGTCCGTCCATCTGTCTGTCTGTCACAATGTCTGTCTGTCGGTCTGTCTGTCTGTCTGTCTGTCACAATATCTGTCTGTCTGTATATTTGTCTGTCTGATGGTCTGTCTGTCTGTCTTTCTTTCTTTCTTTCTGTCTGCCTGTGTGCCTAACCCTCTCTCTTTCGCTCTCTCCCTCTTTCTCTGTCTCTCTCTTTCTTGGGGGTTTAGGGGAACAGAGCAAGGCGATTCTCTGGCAAGCCCGGACCTAGACCTCTGCCACAGTAGAGCAGAACCTCAAAGATTCCCGCCTGGGGCGCTGTTGGCACCGTGCTCCGGCGCGTTATCTCCCAATAGGAGCTTTTCTGTGAGGAGTTTGCATGTTTTCCCCGTGTTCTCATGGGGTTTCCTCCACCTAACATCAGTAAGGACCCCCACCAAAAACATGCACTCATCTGACCAGCGATGGACACTTGGTCCACAGGCGTGTTGACGAATGCTGCCCACTGCTCCTGGCTGCCCCCCCGGAGGAAGGACAAGCCAGGATGGGTCAAATGCAGAGGCCTCATTTCACCAGCCACCATCCAAAGCGTGTGCATGATAATTAAAGATAAGATAGATCTCTTCTTAAGATAGTTATGCTCGCCCGATTCTTTATCGACACTTTTATATTCAGTTTCCTTTTTGTTTTCCCAAATTCCCATGTTAAAAAAAAGCCTCATTATGCTACTGTTTCAGCCTGTTCGTTCACAGAATCCACTCACTCATGGGGGGGGGAGTAACACCTCTGGCAAGACCACAGATATACTGAGAAACCGTCACAGCACACGACGTCCGGCAGCCAGTCTCTCTGCAAGTGTGTGTGTATGTGTGTGTGTGTGCGTTCATGCGTGTGTGTGTGTGTGAGAGAGAGAGAGAATTTTCCCGGCTCATCACCAAGAAAACAGCAGTCTTTTTGGTGTTTACGTCCCGTAGGGCAATAG
>NC_137189.1:6758960-6801460 GCF_960531495.2 Zeus faber
ATGCATCAATTCCTCGGTTGGAACAAATAAAAAAAAAAGGAAAAAATGTGAAAAGGTAAGATTTCAAAATGCCTTTTCCTCCTGCCAAGAATAAATTATCTTGTTTAAATAGGCAGTTTTTATTATGAGTTGTTCCTTTATTTAACGCAGTCACACGCACACGCGCACGCACACACACACACACACACACACACACACACACACACACACACACACACACACACACACACACACTCACACTTTCTCCATGACCGGCACAAGAACAGTAAGCCGCAAATGATTTCCTCTTTACTACAATTGCACCTCAGAAAAGCGTCTATTAATTCGTACAATCCTCACATTATTTGGTCGGTAATTTTCCCATTTTGTCTTCTCATATTTTTAATCAAACTCACCCGTTACCTCTGTGAGACGCTTACTTTTAATTGAAAATTGCATTACAGTAATTATCATGTGAGAAGGAATCGGAGATATCTGTCAGTGAGACACTCTCACTTTGACATGGAAGTGTATGCGTGTGAGTGTGTGTGTGTGTGTGTGTGTGTGTGTGTGCTTGAGAGTGTGTGTGTATGTGGGAGGAGTTACTGTGTGTGGTGTGTGTCCCCTGATGAGTCACACAATGACAATCACAACTCAATTAACGCTTTCTATATATACAACTATGCATGCACGGACACATGCTCACCTGGTGTGAGCGCACGCGCACACGCGCACACACACACACACACACACACACACACACAGAAACGCATTACAGATAAACAGTGGGATGTGGGATGAGTGAAATCTCTGTTTTCCTTCCTCCTCCATTGATCATGACTTACACAATAACACCTGGTTTGGGGACCCGTGAAATTAGTCCGGAAGAGTCATCGTCCTCACGACGACAAGGGTTAAGAGTCGGCTGGTGCCAATTATCTGTGTTGTCACCCCCAATTAGACTCCTGTGTAAGTTCTTGGCGAGGAGAGACAGGACAAAAGTTTAAAAGGTGGGGGGAAAGAAAAGAATAAATGTTTCTGCAGAGTGTTTTCTAGTCTTGTTTTCTCCCAACGTTAGCGCAGACATGGTCAGAACAACCGGAGCATATGTCCGCAGAGGTCCACAGCCCAGGGGTGGACACGCCTCCTCCTGAAAAACGATCACGACTACCAGGTTTCCAATCCCAGATTTCCAAGGTCAGTCGCTGTATTGCTCCTATTTTGGGAGAAATATCATCATCAACAATCATCATCATCATGAGTCGCGAGTCAGATCTATCCGACGCTGGGTTATACTTGTCTGTGGAATAAACAGAGCCAACGATATTGGCGTCCGAAGTTGACTGCTCGAAAAGCAGATGATCAGAAGGTTTATAAAAAAAAGAGGTGAGAAAAGCTTGCATGAGCTCTCCCAAAATCGTAAAAGATTTGACTGCCAACTCAACTTTGCATTCTGCATGAACTCCCATTACGCACGTATTTGGCATCGTTGGAAAGTCTGTCATTTCTTTGGTTCGATGGTCAGAACGGTGACTCGACTCCCCTAGAAGTGACGTCCCTCAACCGTTACCCATGGTCTTCCTGGAGGTTGCAGATAGAAATCGTAAAAAAAAAATAGAGGTATAAGCCGAGATCAACATGAAAACTTTGCCTCACGAGCCTGAATTAATGGAGATATAGAGGTGACAGTTAAATCTTATGAGTTTAGTGCCCGTACAACTGATTTGTCTTTGTCTCTGCATAGTCTTGCTGCTAATGTTAAACGTGATCTGGTGAGGAAACACGTTCAGCTGTTCTGATTCATTAACGATCATCATGATTGATACGTGCAAGCCGGAACACGACCGGCTGGGCGGATCAGGGATCAGGCCGGTTTGGGCACTCCTCGTACATACCACCAGCCTGTATAGATCTGCTCCGACTGGCTACCTTTTCATTTGTTGTTTTTTTTTGTTTTTTTTTGTTTTTTTATTTCCCTCACCTACACTTACGGTTCCACCGTCTGGCGACATTCTGTCCAGTCAGGAGAAATTCACTCAAGAAGAAGAAGTTACTACCACTAGGTACTTCCACTTCCACTCCCTCGATTCACTTGTATGGCTCCTTCTTTCTCCTCCTTTCGCCGACCAGACTCTCTCTCTCTCTCTCTCTCTCTCCCTCTCTGTCTCTCTCTCTTTCTATCTCTATCTCTATCTCTATCTATCTCTCTCTCTATCTCTCTCTGGCCAAACTTGCTTTTTTCCCTTTTTGAATCCAAGCAGAGAATCACAGGCTGAGAAAGAAAGAAGGACAGAAAAAAAGGAAGGGTTCCTGACAGAGATTGATGTCTGAGCGCTCCCCCTGATTCGCTGATTAAACCCATCAATCAATATGCAGAGGAGGTGTCTGATGCAAATGGATCCAATCAGGCGGAACGGAGTGGTATTGTCCGTATGTGTGTGTGTGTGTGTGTGTGTGTGTGTGTGCGTGTGTGTGTTGCAGTGGCGGGGGTGGAGGGCGGTAAAGTTAGAGGTGGAGGACAGACGTTTTCAGTCTGCCAGGGACGAGGGAGAGGGATGGAGGGACAGGCGAAGGGGGAAGAGCGAAAGGAAGACATTTTGTGCCGATGACGCGGCAGGTTTTGATCGCAGTAATGAGTCGCGGCGATCAGATGATGTTTCAATTATGCATTATTCGTTTTGAAGAATCCCACCTTGAACCGCACTCGTCGAAATAACAAAGCGCCGAAGATGTTTTTTCATCTGGGGATGCGTCTTTGATTTCGTTCTGTCTGATATGGGCGCGCGGACCGCAAACACCCACACACACATACGCATACACACACACACACACACACACCCACACACACACACACACACACACACACACACACACACACACACGTGGTTTACAGAGTTCTCTAGAAAAACATTTAAAAACAAGATTAGTTGTGATTACGTCGATTTAAAACCGCACAATGACATTCTTGAATCATGACAGTGAATCAGGAGGATACATATCAATTATTTACATTTTTTTCAAAACTTAGCTCAGTTATATCATTCTAGTGATTAATTGTGAGACTATGAGGACGCTAAGTGTGTCCGAATGACCCCAGTGTCCTCTTAAAACTGGTGGGTATATTCAGGTGTGTTGTCCATTGAAACCGTTCATGCACGCATACACACACACACACAACCCCCCCCCCCCCCCACACACACACACACACACACTCCAGCTCCCATGCATACATACATCATTTGGGCACCATTCTCCTTGCGCCGTCCCCATCAGCTCACACGCACTATCATATTTTCCGTGTCTCCATCTTCATCCAATCTTACTGTAATGTTGCAGCAGGGACCGTGTCTGGATCTCCCCTCTGGGCCTCGCCGCTCCCTGAAGTATCTGCCGCCGTCTCACTTCAACCCTCATTTGAATACAAGTAGCAGCCATGGTCATTACTGTTGGGGTGGGGGGTGGCGCTGGGGGTGGGGGTGGGGGGGTGGGTTGGGGGGGGGTGGGGGGGGGGGGGTTGTGGTCCTGCTCGCTTGTCATTGAGATGTGAGCTTCTCCCTCTTTGTGTACTTCCATGTTGCACCCAGGGTGTGGTGTAAAGTAACGTGTGTGTGTGTGTGTGTGTGTGTGTGTGTGTGTGTGTGTGAGCACAGAAATAGTAATATTGCATGAAATCGTGCATTAGAGAGCCTCAGAGTGATGGATCCGGGATGGGTTGGATACGCCGCGGTGCCCGCGGGTCACGTTTTTTTGGGTGGTGGGCTCCAGACGGGCTCCGAGCAGCTCCAGCTACGGAGGTGTGGAGTCGTTTTTGACTTGCCACAAAAAACGCGGCGTCTGTCGAGAGCATCTTCCCCCCTCCTCCCTCCCCCTCCTCCTGTTCCTCATCCTCTTCCCCCTCTTCCTCCCCTCCCTCCTCCTCCTCCTCCCCTCCCTCCTCCTCCTCTCTCTTGGGTGCTATTTCCCGTCCAGGTTCGAGTTCATTATTCAGGATTGTTCCATCAATGTTCCGTCGCCATCAATCGGCATTGCGGCATCGCCCCCCACCCCCACTACTCCCCCGCCCGCCCACCTACCCCCCTCCCCACCCATTGCTCATTCAAACCCCACAGAGAGTGAGGGGCCGGTCATTTGTTTTAGTAAATGACACAGATGCTTCTCACTCTGCTTATAGACTCATTCTCCTCCTTTTCCCTTCTGTGGAGAGAGGGGTGTGTGTGTGTGCGTGTGTGTGTGTGTGTGTGTGTGTGTGTGTGTGTGTGTGTGTGGGTGGGTGGCTGGGTGGGTGGCGTTGGGTGGAGGGGGGGTGGCGGTCGGTGGCGCATGTGAGGGAATGATACCGTGACACGTCCTCCCTTTCCTCCTCCTCCTCCTTCATCTCTTCCCACCCCTTCTTCTTGTCCTCCGCCTCCTCCTCTCCTCTCCCTCCCCTCTCTCCCTTCCGCCACTCTATCAATCCATCCATCCATCCATCCATCCATCCATCCATCCATCCCTCTCAGTTCGCCGCTGTCCCCCCCTGACGGCGCGGCTCCGGGTAGGAGACGGCGAGCAAGGCCCCCCAAAAAATGGCTGCCTGGGTGCCAGGGGGACCCCAGGCTGCTCTCCCATCTCCCATAATCACCGGGGCGATGCTCGGATGCCTCCCCCATTTGCATAATGCCATCCTGACACTTTCACTTCCGCCATCCATCACCGGCGGCGTGAGTCCCGCGGCCTGCTCCGTCGCTCCGTCTCCCCCTGATTGCGTCCTGTGTTTATCTGCCCAAGCACAAAAGATTGATTCCCCGCTGTCTCTCGGCCTTATGTTCAGCAGATAGGGATTTTCGCCGAGTGATGAAGCACCCAGTCAGCTAATGATAAACAGAAAACACATATTCAAAAGGACGCTCTCTCTCTCTGTCTCTCTTTCTCTCTCTCTCCCTCGCCCTCTACCACCACCACCAGTGCCCTCTCTCTCTCTCTCTCTCTCTCTCTCTCTCTCTCCCTTGCCCTCAACCACCACCACCACCACCCTCCCTCTCTCTCTCTCTCTCTCTCTCTCTCTCTCCCTATGGCTTCAGTGTTTCTTCCATCCTTTTCTCCTCTGCCACGAGTGGAGTGGAGTGGAGTGGAGTGTGGGGGGTGGGGAGTGGGTGGGTGTCAGGTTAAGGAAGTGAACACACTCTGCAGGGAGTTCAATTTGAAACGCAATTGTTTTTCTGTCAGTCGTTTTACATTTTTTCTGTTGATTTGCTCCAGGGGTAAAGAAAAATGAAGGACCGTGAGGAAAGGGAGATAGCAATTAAAATAAAACTGTCGTGTTGATGGCTGCTCTTGTTCTGCTGCACAGCGCGGTGCAGGCGGATCTGACAGACCGTGCTTTAAGAACACATCCTGGCTGAGAGATAAAAGCATACATGAGTACAGCCCAGTGGCTTTTAAAGAGGAGGGAATTGGTACAAGAGGGTTTTTTTTTTCCTATACGGCTACAGACGCAAGAACACCAGCCAAATAAATGCATTATTCATTTAATTACTTAGCATCCAACATTGTGTTGCATTTAACCTGAGAAACAATATAACCAGTCATCACTGAAAAGCATCTCTCGCCGTCGTGCGGCCATTAAAAGAAATTAATAAACCGTCACGATGCCGCGTGTACGACACGCTCAGCCTTTGTTGTTTTTTTTTTACATTGTGAAATGTACACTGTACCTACGCGTTTCGGTTTACAACATATCTTGCACACACTCTGCTATGCAGACGGCGTCGCAGCAGAGAGCCCCGCCGACGAGCACTAAGTCTCCAAAGTTTCAACTCTGCGATAACAAAATACCATTAGCTGCTGTCACGTACAGGAGAAGAGAGATTATTTTATTTATTGAAATGAGATTGAAATGATAAATCTCTCTCCCCATGATAAAACACTGGGACTCATAAGCCTAGTGTGGGGGATAGGGATTAGAAAAAGATGGAGGCGAGCGGGCGGGTGAGCGAGGGAGAGAGAGAGAGAGAGAGAGAGAGAGAGAGAGAGAGAGAGAAAGAGAGAGACAAGAAGTTAGACAGAGAAGAAAAAAGAGAGAGAGAGAGAGAGAGAGAGAGAGAGGGGAAGAAATTCATAATGCATAATAAAACAAAAGGTGTCGTGGGAAACATCACTGATATTAAAATCAGGGGAAGACAGATCTATATGAAAAATGCAGATTTGAAAATGTAAATAACCCTGGCCCTGGGGGGGAGGGGGAGTGATTCAAAGATAGGATGACAACATGAAGAGAAAGGCATTTATATGGGGGGCTTTGATGTTCCTCGCAACCAAATTTATGCCACTGACGACCAAAAATAATGCCACTGAAGGGGATTTTACACAATGCTCCGCTGGCCCTGTTTCATTCTGTGATGATCTAAAATACATTATGCTTCACATTATCTCAGTGTGAGAATGCCTGGTAATGAGATGATTCACACCCCCCCCCCCCCCCCCACCCCCAAAAAAATGCTTGGATGCTCGGGATTGTAATTTTAATTTTCCCAAACAACAACAACAACAACAACATGCTATCTTCACATTAAAGCTGCGTTCCCCAAAACAATGGCGGCGGCGGCTTGATCCCAGCTCCGACGGGCGCTGCTCGAATGGGGGATTCAGCCCCCTGCGTGCAGAACCCCGGCCGTCCACCGCGACCCCCATCCCCCGTTTGAATCCAAAAGCCGGCCAGATCGCCCTGATTTTTTCGCCACCACCGAGCTGTCAGTCAAAATCAGGAGAGGGAGGGAGGGAGGGAGAGAGAGAGAGAGAGCGAGAGAGAGAGAGAATTGATCGCTGTGTTTAGATACAGTCTCTGTAATAAAGGAGACTGTCCTTGTCGCTCAAAAGATGGATGGGGCTGAAAAAAAAAATCCTGTTTCAAGTCACTCTGGCAAATGTCCATGGAACAAAGTTAAAATAAGAAGAAATGAATGGACTATTTTGCCGATAATTATTTGGCTACTTAAATTAGACCCTCCTTAACAGAAGGTTGGTGGGAGTGTGAGGAAGCTATACAAGGAAGCGTTATCTACTTTGGTGTAGTCTATTATGTGGAAGGAGGGACAACCCCTCCTTTGGTTCATGAGGAAGGGATTCGAAGTCGTCAGCCATTATCCCCCTGTAAAACTGCACTCCACGGGTCCAGAACTGTGGCGTTGCTTTATAACATCCGACCCCCTCCGCCCCAGAACACTGACATCATTTCTGGAAGAGAGCATTAAGGATGACAATGAATAATAGAGAATCCATTGGCGACAGGCCCCAAACTAAACAACTGCGTGGAGTAAATAATGATTGGAAAATAATTTGCAGGTCTAATAGAGGACCCCGATCTCAAATTGAGTGAGTGAGAATTGACCTTTCTATATGAAATTATTTGCGCTTGTTTGCTTTTTTTTATTGTTACTATTTGATGGCCTTCTTATAATGTAAAGCACTTTGGGTTACATGTCATGTCTGAAAGGTGCAAGACAAATGAAGGTTATTATGATTATTGTTATTAGTAGCAGTATTATTATTAACACAGTTACACCGTTGATGTTTCCGCGTTCACTGGATTCTTAAGTTCCCTCATGTTAATTCACACCATATTTCTCTAATGCCAGCCCTTCATTGTCACATATTTGATGAGAATCACAATCACACGATTTCCCTTTGGTGTGTTACAAATAACCAGTGCGCCGCATGGCGCTGCTTGTATAGCAAATACATTTTTTTTATTTTAGTCACGGAAATGGTCATTAATTGAATATTTTAAAAAGAACAGCTTCTTTTTTTTTTTTATCTTGTTTTTGGTAAAAAAGTAACAATCCAGTCTTTGTATTGCCACCCCCTATCTTGCCAAGAAGCCAAACATACTCAAAGGCAGGAGGCAACTGATTCGCCCCAATCAGCTGACTGGAATGGAATTCATGGCATTGACACGAACAAATAAAAATATTGAATCCCCCATGCAACACCCTCGACTCGCAAAGCGCTCTAACGGAGCCCCACCTGTCGTGCAAGTTTGTTTTGAAGGGATCGCTACGCATGCAAAAGAGAGAGGACTGATATGTCCGGTAGCGAAGAAAGAAAAAAAGAGGAGGAAAATAAACCAACAAGGCTAACATCATTTTTTCACACATGGATATATATACGTATATATATATTTTGCTATTTTAGCTAAAATGTAATCAATACACATAAACTTTTTGCCCCCCCCCCCTGTGAACCAGACCTACTCCAAACTGAAGAAGGTGAGTCACTTAGCCTACTTTCTCAACCTTGGCATCATTGCAGGGTTTTTTTTTAAATTTTATTATGAAGAAGAATAATGATTAATACTTTTGTTAAAAAAAAAATACATTTTTTTAAAAGTCACAGAGGAGTGTAGTGCTCCAGGAGCTGGAAGACTGAGGGTATTGTAAAACAAGCTGCAGACAGTGAGTTACAGTTTATGGAAGGAACTGAGTGGAAAGATGGTGATGCACTGTGAAAGATGCCATTTATCAGTCAGTTACTTACGTGTATCAGATAGTCTTGCATCAAATAATGAATTACACTGCATGCTCAATGCTGCACACATGTCTGCAAACTGTTATACATATTCTTATAGCTGTACTCTTATGTCTGGGACTCTGTAAATATTGGATTGTAAATATTGGACTCCAAGAGAGCTGTAAGCCTGCCAGGTAGAATTATTTAAAGCTTTGAATGGGTTAAATTGGCTCTGGAGAGGTGTGGTTACATCAGTTGTGCAGGGTTGGGGTGGCCTGGGGTGGTGGGGCCCAATGTGATATCTTTTCATGGGGCCCAAAATCCCTGGCGGCGCCCCTGCAAGTAACCACTGATTTTTGGAGACCAAAAATAACACACAAAATCCGAACCTGGCCGACGGAACACAGCGTTGGCGAGCTAGCTCACATGGAACCGTTAGCGCTTCCATGTGTTACGCCGTGGAGGTCAGTCCTCCGGAGCCCTGTAAGAGCACGCTGGGCCTTCACCCCCGCCAGCCTCACAGCTGCTTCTAGTCAGGGCCCGAGGTCCCCTCCATCCCCTGTCTCCCCTTCCTCCTTCCATCCCTTCATCCCTCTTGCCCCTCTGCTTTTCTGTTCTCTTGCCAGGACTGTAATCAAGCCTTCAGCTTGTGGCCAGAGCCCCCCCCCCCCCCCCCCACCCCCCAGATCCATCCCCCGGCCTGGGAAGCCACCAACAGACTAAACTATGAGAGAAATGAAGGGCAGGGAGCGGTGGGAGGGGACGGGCCATTAAAATGTGCAGCTGAACGGGAGGGGAGGAGACAAGAGGACAAGCCGTATGTTTTGAAGAAGGCGGACGGCCGAAGTTTGTTTGGAGTAAAGAAAAAAAAAAAAAAAAATGTCGAAAATTCCAGCGCTGCTTAAGATGCCAACGCAGGAAGGAACAGTGTATGGACAAATGCTGATAGGAAACACGTGTGCTGTGAATTCCGCCAGATTTTGCTCCCATAATAACGCAGTCTGGTTCTCGCCCATGTTGTCTTTTGGTGGCAGAAAGGGGTTTAGAGATACACCTATGAATACCGCGTCTGCCATTAACGTTGTCTATAACCGTGGATGTGTCCTACACACAAGGGGGGCCCATCCATTAAAGTCATCCCCGGCGGCTGCCCACACAACGTTTTTCTCTTCCTCTTTCTCCTCTGCTTCCAGTGTCATCTTGCAGCAATGGCTGCAGGGAACGGCGGAGCTGCCTCGGTCATGTCTAAACAAACCTCCGTCATATTCCTCTTTGGCACAACTCCCTCTCGGATGACACGACTGCAACAGTGGCCCATTATTCTGGACGGCCATTTCACGTTTTCTCAAGGATGTTCTGTTGCCATGTATTGCCTTTCAAGGCTAGGTCCATACAATTTTTCAAGGCCGTTGAAAAACAATGCTCGGGATCATTACACAGAAATATGAAGCCATAATCCTTTCCTTTCCTTTTTCTTTTTTTTTTTAGATCCAGATAATTTCAGCACCATATAAAAGCCATGTGTGGGCAGTGCAGCGACAACAATAGAGGATGAACGCAGGGTGAGAATTTGATCGGAAAAAAATAACTTTTTAAATCCCCTATAAAGAAGATGATCGGCAGCGAGGCAGTAATTTGAAATAGTTTGTGTCCTCGCTGGAGAAGATTTCCCCTTCAATATTTTTAGCATCTGAATATTTGTTTGCCTTCTTAAACTGAATTTAAATAAAATAGGTTCACTTTATTTTCTAAAGACATTTGTAAAGGAAAATCCATGGCAGGAAATCCACCCAAATCCTTTCAAAATCCAATAATATTTGCATAGAGCTTAAGACATGCAAAGTCCCTGCGTAAGAATTAAGCTGGAAAGGAGAGCCCTGCTGGTAATGCATTTAAATGGATTGGAGGAGAGAGGCTTGACTCCTACAGGTAACAACGCCGGAGGGACGTTGGAGATTTCTGCACCAGGGTTGTAGGCAGATGATCCCCGGTCTTGTCTTTAAAACCCAAAAGAGGACATTTTAACCCATGATGTCGATTACGTTTGGTCAAATTCTGGACATTTCAAAAGTTAAACCCATCATACTGTATGGTTGTGACTATCAGTGCATTGTGTTCTAAAGGTAACTTCTGTGTGGTTCATTGAAATGGCCCTGAGTTGTGAAGGTTAAACAACCCCCCCCCCCCCCCACACACACACACACACACACATCTATACTCCGAACCGATGAATTCTCTGCAGATGTTGGTTCTGAGATGACCTTCTCAAACCATCAGATTTTCTGCCCCTCAATAGAAAAAGCGAAACGCGCACAATCTCCGTCAAACTCTGCAGGACACAAGGCCAAGGATGCCAGGGTGCGGCAAAAGAACGGGCCAGACTGACGGATGGGGCTGCCTTTGCCACAGAAAGGAAAAAGTGGGATAAGAAAAAAAAAAGTGGAAGAGTAAAGCTCTTACACAATAGCCCGGGAGTAGGTGAAGTTGCAAAGTGATGAGGATATAGAGGGATTTCGTTCCACCGAGGTTCCTCCAAGGCCAGAGCTGATTACAGGACGAGACCTGACACACTGTGCCTGCGCGCTGTCAACTCGGGGAAAAACAAACACGGAATTTATAGCGCATTAAGAATTCAACAGGCAATCTATTCAGGCAATTAATGGCGTATGAAAATAAGCTCTGTTGGCGTTGAAAGCACTCCAACACGAATGTAGGCCACGACTGTTGTGCGCTTTTGTTTGCAGTCGATTCGCCCTTGAGGATCACAGTTCTGTGGTGCGCTGTTGCACAAAGGCCCTCCTGCAAGACGATGTGCCCGTTTTTTTGTTTTTTTTGTTTTTTTTCCCCAGATCCGTGCATTAAAATGTACCATGGCCACAATTACAGTCGCTATACTCGTTGTTTACACACGCACACGCACACGCACACACGCACACACGCACACAACGTGCATTCCAGGTGATCTCGATTGTACTAAACAATGTTTGACATGTCAGGGGTTTTCTCACCTGCCGTCAAACTATTGAAATATTAAAGTGTTTTGAATAAAAAACCTGTCGTCTGATGGTTTCCAGCGTGCCCCATGAGCTGAAAACAGGAATTCATGTTAAGTACTGTATGTCCAACACACACTTTGGACAGTTTTATTTATTTTTCAAATGTGAAGACCAGTTTGACAGAGGTGCTGATGATGATTAACTGATGATGGGTGTAATGTAACCTTGACCTCAGATACACGTGTTTTCCTCACAGGATACGACATCACTGTCACAATGTATTCCATCCTTCCATAACGGTGAGGTCTCCAGGGTTAGGGGGTCTAGTGTTTCTAGGGTTTGTTTTTCTGGAGTTTCTAGAATTTCTAGTCTTACGAGGGGTTTCTAGGGTTAGTGTTTCTAGAGGTTTTGAGGGTTAGTGTTGCTGGTGGTTTCTATGGTTGGTGTTTCTAGGGTTTTCTAGGGTTAGTGTTTCTAGGGGTTTCTATGGTTAATGTTTCTCTGGGTTTCTATGGTTAGTGTTTCCAGGGTTTTCCAGGGTTTCTCAGGGTTTCTAGAGATTTGTAGGATTAGTGTTTCTAGGATTTCAAGGGTAAGTGTTTCAAGGGTTTCTAGGGATTTTGTCGGGTTAGTGTTGCTAGGGTTTGTCAGGTTAGTGTTTCTAGGGGTTTGTCAGGTTAGTGTTTCTAGGGGTTTCAAGGGTAAGTGTTTCTAGGGGTTTCTAGGGTTACTGTTTCTAGGATTTCAAGGGTTTCTAGGGTTTTCTATGGTTAATATTTCTAGGGGTTTCTCGAGTTAGTGTTTCTAGGGTTTGTGCTTCTAGGGGTTTCTAAGGTTAGTGTTTCAAGGGGTTTCTCGGGTTAGTGTTTCAAGGATTCTGGGCTTTGTGTTTCTAGCCGTTTCTAGGGTTAGTGTTTCTAGGGGTTTGTAGGGTTAGTGTTTCGAGGGTTTCTAGGGTTAGTGTCTCTCTGATTTCTAGGTTTGTCTAGGGTTAGGATTTCTAGTGTTACTACTTTTAGGGTTTCTAGGATTTGTGTTTTTAGAGTTGACATTATATTTTCCACACTATTAATATTACTATTACTATTATTACTATTCTAGGCACCCTTGTAATAGGAGGAGTAAAGTAGACAGAATTTTTTTTTTTATTAACATGGCTATATCAATTCAAAAGCCAAAAGTGTTTTCACTGAAAACACGCCTAATCAAAAGATGAAAGAATCAGTCTAGAACACGAGGACACCCAAGTTCAAGTTCACATTTGGACTGATTTGTTTCCTTCAAGGTTTGTTCCCATTGTTCTATGAGCACCTACTACTTTCTTCTACTTTTTATGCTTGGTTTCTTTAATTATTTCACATCTGAGCTTGGCCAGTGAACAGTGGAAAGCAGTTAATTTCTTCATGACACCTTACCCTGACCCATGACAAGGATTATGCTGAGGCCTTGACAGCTGAGGAGCTCCAACACATGCACTTAGGACAGGAATCCCAACCCACATCCCGAGCGAATTTGTGTTTGTACATTTGTGCATGTGTGTCAGTGCTATTTGAGTTGCAGTTTTCGGTGGGGGTTTCTTGCATCGGTCAGATGGGAAAGAAAACAACAATGAGTGACATGGATTTTTAAGCTGCTCTTTAAGTACGCCTAGCGAGTCCATTGCCTAAAGCAGAGGCATGTTATCTAGGCGGCAGTTACGCAGCCTACATTCGTGTAATTCCTGAATAACCTGCATGCTAAGAAGTCATTATTTGTCCCACATTCACATTCTCCCACATTTGCTCCAGGACGGATATCAGGACGGCTAAAATGGGAAGCGATTCCGACGATTCTCACGCGTGATAATTTCACGGATCCGCACATGCATGACATAAAATGATCATTCCCACACTTCACACATGTACAACATTTGTTTCACATGTTGTAACCTTCATGTCTGCAACTCGTAAAAAAACAATTGCTGTCGTCAAGAGAGAGAGAGCCTGCTCGCAGATGAACACACTGTACATTATAGACCGTTGATGCCTCCCTGACATGTGCCCAAAATTAATCAGATTTAGATTTAAGTGATCAAACTGTAATTAATCATGTGAAAAGGGAAATGATCCTTGACGTGGCTCCAGCTGCGAGACGCCTGTGTTTGGTCCCGCGTGCCCCTCTTATAGGGCCTCCACCGGGGCTACATTAAGAGGCTTTGTGCCAATGTCACCTAAATTACAGTCACTTAACACAACAGATGTAGTGAATGTCGAGCAAATGATGGGCTCGGGCTGGGGCGTCACATTCACATGCATGGAATAAATTTCACCCGATGTATCAAATGTGTTTTTGTTGCCTCTTCCCCTCCTCTCGCCGCATTTGCATTTCTGCTATACAGAGTGGAGCATGCTCCACTAACCAACGCTGTCTTGTATCTCAATCTCCAAACAACTCCGCGGAAAGGCTCTTTTATTTGCTGGCCCTTTTGCTGGTCCGGGATTTTCAAACACACGCCCCCCCCCTCCACCCCACACCCCACTTCCCACCCCACCCGTATGTGGAGAAATTAAGCGTATTTATTTCAGCGCCAGTTTGGGGAGATTTTCCCCTGCTCTTATAGACTCAGCAGTGCGCACGCCAGACGAGCTTAGTTCAGAAGATTATTTTCCTCTTTGTGCGTGGCAGTCCTCAGCCCGGGCGCAGGCAGATACAGGTAATGCAGACGGGCCATTGTGCTTCACAACACACAGGGAGAGAATGTTCTGGCATCTCAGGTATGTGGAGAGGGACAATAACCGGAGGTTGCCAGCACAAATTACATTCATCAAGTTTATCAATGGCAAAGCCGGGATTTAAGCCAACTGGCTCACCCTTCTACCACCCCCCCCCCCCTCAAAAACACCCCTCCATTCCCAACCCAACAACCATCCCTTCTTCTTAAGCCTGGTTTTGAATGCAGATGCTAATTCTACGTACGGCGAGACACAAACCAGCACGCTTACAATGGCTTCCCCCTCGGATGGAAACATTTTCATCTGAAACCGAGCGCCCCTTGCACTTTTGCCGTCAATGGCCCCCGACCGACAATAGAGGTCTAATTTCTGTTCATATATGGCAGATATGTACTGTATTGATTCCGGCAGAGTTGGTGAGCGATTCCTTTTCCTGTTCTTACAGATATGAGAAGAGAGAGGGAACACGTGACGTTGAAACAGTTTTAAAAGGATGAGCCCCCTCATCACCCTGTAATTGTACTTGTGCCGGGAACGAGAAGAGAGGGAGAGAGAGAGCGGGGTGAAAAAAAAGAAAAAGGGAGTTATGCGGTATTCTGAAAAATCATAAGCTATTATGCCCCGGAGAGGGTTGGTGGGGCGGGGCGTATATCTACATAAAGCACTGCTGAGAACCTCCAGCAAATTACCCCGTAGGCCTGCGAGGAGGGGGAAATATCACTAATTGCCCTCCATTCTGTCAGGTCAATTGACTCTAATTGGAAAAATAATAAAAAGCATACTACCCCGGGAGCAGAAAGCCCTGAAAACGACAGGGTCCTTTTCGGGAAAGGGGGAGAAAGAGAGGGCGAATGTGTGTATGTGTGTTTGTGTGTGTGTGTGTGTGTGTGTGTGTGTGTGTGTGTGTGTGTGTCTGTGTGTGGAGTAGAGAAAGAGAGATGGAGAGGGAGAGAGAAAAAAAAGCCCAAATTCCTTAGCACAAATATGGCATCTGAAATCCATATTTTTTTTGCCACCACGAGTCCTCTCTCAAAAACAATTACGCCGCGCTTTCCTCCTGCCACTTGGCGGCTGTAATTACAGGAAAAGGGGTCATGGGTTACATACCAGGCTGGTATGATAAAATGATACGTGATTATGCATTAATGTGCACAAACCGGATCTTTTTTTCTCACACCCTAATGCGATATCTTTGATATTGCGGAGCACATAGGGGTCGGGGAATCGGTCAGCTGATGTAGAATCGCGTCCCTGTAGAGCTGAGTAATTTAGAGTCAAATGAGCGTGGGGGTAGAAGTGGGTTGTGGGTGGGTGTGGTTGGGGGGGGGGGGTGGGGGGTGCTGCAGGGCCACCTACCACAGCAGGAATATGGGAGAACAAGGAGGTATTGAACGCAAGTTTTTTTGCCCCAGGTGTTGGCGAGGCGTCGGGGAATACAACTAATCTACTATCTACATTACTAAATTATTGGAGATGAATGGGCCCCGCTAATACAATCTCACACTTTGGGGCGGGGGGGGGGGGGGGATCAAGGGGTCTGACACTGTTATACTGTTATTCACATTCATTGCTGCGTTCCAGGGTGCTAAGTTTCTCAGAAAAGTCCAAACTTGCAAGATTGTTCGAGGTCAGTACCACAAACGCTGTCGATTTGAAATATTGGCCTCATGAGATTCATTGTGTGTAAATCATGACATTTTAATAATAAGAGTCTTTTTTTGTAAGTCATGAGAGTTATTGGGATTAAGTTTCAGTGTTCTGTAGCTCTGTGGTTCCCAACGTGGGCTTCCGGGGACCACCCAGGGGTCATTCAAGGGGCTCCTAGGGGGTCCCCCGCAAAATGATGAATAATTAAAGTTATTTACAAGACGTTAGCACCGTTGGAGAATGTACAATAATGACTGTTTGGATCCTGGTTTCACTGTTATCGCTGTAACTATCGTATAGACAGGGGCGGAGGTTTGGACTCAATCATATTTAACAGGAAAAATCTTCTCAAATTGAGGTCTCAGAGTCAAAATGTCATTAAATGTGGTCCGTGGACTAATGCCTATCAAATTAAATGGTTAAGGATCACTGCTATAGCTTAACAGTATTTTTATTTCCCGTAATTATCACACAAAATATGATTTGCTTTTAATATTTTTAATATTTGGGTTGGGTTGAAGAGAGGAAAACAGGGATCAGTCTGTACTGCAACGAGGGTGGTGTTTGTCGGTAAATGGGTGTGGTGTCTATACCTCGCTCCTCCTCCCTTTGAGCATCCAAGGTTTGTTGACATTAACGGGCTTACATTGAGCCATTAAACCAGAGAGATGGGATTGATTTGAATTAAGAATGAACCAATTGAATTGATTTGAAGTGACTCGCGAACGTCTGCCTTAATTTAACATCACCGCTTAACTGCTCCTCAACCAAGGCGTGATTGAGAAATAAAAAATAACGTAGTCAGCATTAATCTTCCAGTCTGACGGGAGACCTTGGAATTTTGAAAGGACCCTACCGTTAATATCGTCTCTATTTTTTGGGTTTCGGCAAATTCATACGAAATGGTGAGAAACCTTCCTTCGAATGAACTCCTTGTGCCATCGGCAACGATGGCATCACGGTATGTTATCATCAAAGGTACTTCACAAACAATTTTTTTTATTTGTTAATTCCATGTTAAAGCATTGGTGGTTCCGCCGTCTCAAATGGAATTTTGAATAGAAAATGTCCCAAATATGCTACCTCTCGTCAGGAAAATGGTCAGGGGGTAATGTAAAATGTGCGTGCTGACTAGTAAATGTGCTGAACCTGGATTTGACGCTGGTACGACCCTTTAAAGCTTATTCGTGAGGTTGTACTGTATGTGTAAGGTATATGAATGTCAAAGACGTTTGCCTGTGGAAGTCCCACTTGCCCAAACCCCGCCATCGACGTCCAGCCCCGAGAGGAAAACTTGGGATAAAACAGCGCCGGGAGCCCGGAGAACGCATAAACCGGTGACAAACAGGGTCTAACCCGCCCACCCCCCCCCACGCTAATGATCAATGAAACCTCACTGTACACTATCTCCCAACGCCACGCCAGCCGCTGATGAAAGGCCTTGTCGTTACTGACCGTCTTTGATGGGCCCATCGTCTGTTTCGAAATGTAAATCACCGGGAAGGAAGGGGAAAGAGGGAAACAGGGGGCTCTGTGAAGGAGTGCCGCGCGGAGGAGAAAGAGGCGACCCCACCCCTCTGGGGAGATTAACGCCACCCGAGTCAGACATGTGTCAAGTGGGGCTTGATGAATCTTGGGAAAATGAAGAGGGAAAAAAAAAAAAAAAAAAACAGAAAGAAAGAAAGAAGAAGAGAAAGGAGACAGAGGGAAGAAAGCCCCTTTCTCTTCCTGCCTCCTCCTCCGCCACCACCACCTCCTCCTCCTCCTCAATGTCCCTGCCTCTCAGATCATCGTCTCCCGCCCTTATTCTGTCAACGCCCCTTTTGATGGTTACCGTCAGAGGTGCGCGTCTCTTTTGTAGTGAGGCTGTTTTGCTGCTGCCAGGGTGGAGATGCTCCTTTCCTCTGCATATGCACAAGTAGGCGGGGGGGGGGGGGGGGGGGGGGGGGGGGTGTTTGGGGGATTCGGGGGGGGACAAGGCGCTGATGCCTGTGCTATCCGTGCTGATGCCGACACACCTTTGGGAATCAGAAAGCACGGCACAGAGGGAACGGCACTCAAGAAAACACCGGGAACACGGAAACACAATGTGGGAGAAGAGACGAGAGAAAAGAGGAGTGGGGGGGGGGGGGGGGGGTTGGGGGGGCCGCTGCAGGGGTGTTAAGGGCAAAAGCTTATGTCTGTTATATTGTTGCGGTGGTGGCACAGAGATGGCAGCTGGGAAAAAAAATGAAATGAGGACGGAAGGAAAGAAGGGAGGTAGGGAGGGAGGGAGGGAGGGATGGGAAGGAGAACATGTCATAAATTAAGAGGGAAGTCAATGGAAAAACAAGCCAAGCATTGGTCAATACAGGAGGAAGACGATGCAAATCTTGGAAAATGTGTGTGCAGATTTTGTATGTATGATGTTACAGTCTGTGTGTGGGTGCGGGGGGGGTGACGTTCGGTCACACCCCACCCGCCACCACCACCGCCGCCACACTCCCCATCTCAGCCACCAGTGAGGAGAGGAACTGTCTGTCTCGTCCCGGAGGGGGGGCGGAGGTGTCACCTTCCTGTTTTTCCCCCTCCCACATCTCCCCCTTGCCTCCACCTCACCTCGCCCACCCGCACCCCGCACCCGCAAAGAAGAAGAACCGTTGCATCATTTGATGTGACGATGAAATGGAATAGCTAAATAATGTCCCAGCAGGAGGCCGATGGCGAAGATGATACAATGTGCACGGGCCCGCAAACTAATGGCCAGCTGTCTCATAATGAGGCCCTGCCATCCCAGCCCCTTGATTAGCCCCCCTTGCCCCATCGCCGCCGCCAAGGAGGGACATTACTGGGGACAGTGGGGGAGGGTCGGCGAGGGTGGGGGTGGGTGGGGGTGGCTGAGAGGGTGCAAGAGCATGAGGTTCAGAATTATATTGGTAATGCCGCACCTCACGCCCTACACCCTCCCCTTCTCCCTCTTTCTCTCCCTCCTTCTTTCTCTCTCTCTCTCTCTCCCCCCTCCCGTTAACGAAGCGCTAGCTGTCTAATTAGAGCTCAAAAATTCATGAGGTTCCTCATTAATATTGAATATCTGTTGTGGGCCGTGACTTCAAAATAAGCACTTGCATATGCAGATGGAAGGTGGGATACAAAAGAGGGAGGGAGGGAGCGTGTGTGAGAGAGAGAGAGATGGAGCATCCCATTGCCAAAGTAAAGTAAAGGAGGAAAGGAGGACGGGAAGTTGATGGAAAAAAAGGGAGACCGGGTGAGAGGACGGGGGGAGGCGGGGGGAAAGAAGACAGAGAGAGAGAGAGAGAGAGAGAACGAGAGGCCCCAGAGAGCCGTACCTGTGGAGAAGAGTTGTGGTGTCGGAGGACTCTCCTGGGAGAATATGCGCGGTCTTTAATGAGGAGGGTGGAGCACAATGGGGGAAGAATACCACCCCCCCTGCAAAAAAAAAAAACAGAGAAAAGACAAGAAAAGAAAAGCACGCTGCTTTTAATCCCCCAGTTGAAAGAAAGAAAGAGAGAAAGGGAAAAAACACTCCCTTTCATGCAGGTAACATGGAGGTATCGCTTTTCAAGTCCATTGCTACCTCCCTACCCACCGTCTGTTTTCGACCCTGAAATGGGTGGTGGTGGGGGGGGGGGGGTGAACGATCCAGTCGTTTTGGAAATTGTCAGCTTGCAACAAACATCATTTGCCAGTGAGATAATTTGGGGTGTTTCGGTTGCCAGATTTAGAGGCATATGGGTGCTGCAGAGAAGGGGGCGGGGCGGGCGGGGTGGGGGTGGGGTGGGGTGGGGGGCGCCACACTACATTAACTATATGGCATCCACTTAGGAGAACATCAAGACACCGTGGAGATCCACAGCCAGGAAATAATTGACACAAACAAAAACAATGTCGCGCAGGCGTGTGGAGTTTTGTTTCCCGGTTTCCACCGTTCCCGAGTACACACACTCGGGAACACACACTACATATCGGTCCTGCCTGTCAGTGTTTGTGTGTGTGTGTGTCTGTGTGTGTATATGTGGGTAAAATATTATTTCTATGACTAAATACTTAATGATAATTGCCAAAATTATTACCTGTGTGTGTGTGTATGGTTGTGGCTTGGTGTGAATATCTGAGAAGGAATGCGTTTGAGTGTGTGTGTGTGTGTGTGTGTGTGTGTGTGTGTGTGTGTGTGTGTGTGTGTGTGTGTGTGTGTGTGTGTGTGTGTGTGTGTGTGATAAAGAGAGAGCTACACTATATAGATGTGTTAGTGGGAGTACACGAGAAAGAATAAATATATATGGATCAGTGACTGTTAGTGTGTGTGAGTGTGTATGTGTCCATTATGACTATATATTTTCACAAAGCTTACGTACCCATGTTTTGTGTCCGTGTGTGTGTGTGTGTGTGTGTGTGTGTGCGCGCACGCGCGCGCGCGTGTGTGTGTGTGTGTGTGTGTGTGTGCGTGCGTGCGTGTGTGTGTGTGTGTGCGCTATGTACCCATGTGTATATATTTTTTCACAAAGCTTTTGTACCCATGATTTGTATCCGCTTGTGTATGTCTCTGTGTGTGTGTGTCCATGTGTGTGTGCGTGTGTGTGTATACATTTGTGTGTATGTGTGGGGCCAACCTGAGTACTCCTCCGTGTGTCTGGGAGGTCCAGGAGAGTGAAGGGCTTTGGAGGGCGTGGATGTGTCTGTGCTGAGAGATTTATAGGCCTCAGCCAGGATCACTCTCAGTGTTTGGTGCCAAGTTAAGCTGTAGCATAATTAAAACCTCAGTGGAATCCTTTTGAAGTTAACAATGGGCTCTTAGGCAAACCTTAACACAATCACACAAAAATATATCACACACACACACACACACACACACACACACACACACACACACACACACACACACACACAGTAGGAGCCGCACACTGTCCGTCACTGTCACACATTCACACAAACCTTATGATAACACACACATATAGGCATGTGTCCAAATACACACACACACACACACAAACACACACGCACACACACACACCCACACACACACACACACATTCTTGTCCTGGTATCAAAGTAAGGACCCATGTTTCTGGTGCACTTCTAAACTAATAAATAGTCAATTTGGAGACCGGTCCTCACAAGTATAGTAAAACAAACACACACACACACACACACACACACACACACACACACACACACACACACACACACACACACACACACACACACACACAGACACACACACACATAGGCAATTACTCACATTAAACACCAACAGATGCCGCCTTGATTAAATTTGACCGCACACAAACACAAACGGGGCGAGTGGGCTCTGCGTCCAGGCTTCCCTGAGCATATGCTGCGCAGGTTGTGTGGAGCCCTGGAAAGAAGGAGGAAGAAAGGCACCGGGACGGCTGCTGGAACACCCCCGCCTAGCCCCCGGACGGCGCGGGGCCGCGGCCCGACAGCCGACCACGCACCGAGGATTGGCACAAAATACAGAGCGATGTAAACACAGAGGAGGAGGCGCGCCGGTAAGTGTTAGTGATTTGCGGTGCGCGCTGGGGTCCCGACCCCGCTAAGTGAACAAGACCGCCGCCGCTGCCGCGGAGGCTTCTCGGAGATGCAAATTGGACAGTGTGTCCTGCGCTTTAATGAACTCTTTTCACGTTGGACTTCGCTTTGGCAGCCCTGGGCTTCACATCGAATCGAGAAATGATACAAGACATTCCAAGGTTGCAAAATCAAGCGCGACGCGTGCCCTAGACCCGCGTTGGAGTGGATCAAAAGTATTGGGTTTTGTAATATGATCACAGTGGGAGTTAACAATGTGAGCTAAGTCGCTCTTTGGAGGGGGGCCGCGGAAAACAAATGTCTGATCCTTATCTGCCGTTGCCCATAGCCCATACAGGCATGGTGGTAATGCATCGATAAACTCATAAACAAACTGTAATTACTAGCCCATTAGAGTCAGACCGTAACAAACACAGGCTCATAATCTGTACGCAGGGGGGATGGAAGCTTTTCGCTCATTTTCATAACCCACTGAGCAAGAAAGTAGAGCAAAATGGCTTAATGATTTGTGATTGAGGGACAAACAACCCATTTTGATATAAGAAGCTTATATTCTCCAAAGAGCTCCGGCTATGTTTACGCTCATGCTCGTAACTATAATTGCACACTTCCCGGCACTGAATATGCGCAACGCAGCTTCGGAGGTGGCTGAGAATAATCACAAAAATAAAAAACGAACAAACGCCAGTGATTTATTCAAGTGCATCGTCCCCTTTTGAGGACAGTTGTTGAGACAATCATCCGAATCAGTGGCATAAAACCCCACTTCAGAAGTTCCTCCCAGGCGGGGTTGTTTGAAATGGACGCTGCGGGGTCGGGAGTTTTCTTTCTCCCAATATGTCTAGACGGTAAAGTCTCTTGACAGTCGCGGCCACACTCGCTCCGGGCAAAAGCGAGTGCGGAGGGATTGAAGGCAGGAACCTACGGTTCATTCATTATACAATTCTTGAGTCTCACACGGGCTCAAGACACAGCGGTCCACAACCCCCCCCACCACACACACACACACACACACACACACACACACACACACCACACACACACACACACACCTCCACCCCCCCACCCTCCCTTGTCCAGGCCTTCCTGCGTTTTGAATAATACCACCGTCTTTTGTATGACATTTTGGACATTAATATTGCAGGGATTAGTTATCTCCCTCTCTTGTATCCTTTATGTATTCTTATGGAGTCCATCAAAGGCAGCGGTCAGGTTGCAAACCTGGGTCATGAAGGACGGTGGACGCCTCTCTATCCCTAGCTCCTGGTTGGACAGAATGGATATGCCATGATCCGATGCGTGTGTGTGTGCGTGCGTGCGTGTGTGTGTGTGTGTGTGTGTGTGTGTGTGTGTGTGTGTGTGTACAGCTCGCTCCTCCACCTAAAGCTGCCTCAGCCTTAACCTTCAGAGGAGGCAGTGTGACTGAGTGATCAAGCAGATCCGGCCCGGTTGGAGATTAGCTCCTCTCTGTGGTGACATTTCACCGAAACCCAAAGCAATCCGCGCTGGCCCTGATCGCTCAGGCTCCTGTGTTTATTCAAGAAACAGCTTGGCCGGCCGGGGGTGAGACAATTTGCATCTTAAGGCAGTTAAAAAAAATAAAAATTATAATAATAATGAAAATATGGACGAATGAAAAGAAAGAAAACACTCAGAACGGATATTGAAATGTTGCTTGTTTGTCAGGTAGGAAAATGAATGAACGTTGAGGCGAATGTATGAAAATATTCAAAAAATCACCAGATACATCCTTGAAATTGTTTTTCTGATTGGGGAAAAAAGTCTAAGTTTTCAAATTGCAAATGAATATAATTAAAAAACGTGTTTGTAATCCCTCCCACCCCCCATGCTTTTATCTTGTGTGCCATAGAAATCAATCTCGACCGCAAATATTAAAACGAAATGAAATTTTCTGACTCTCAAATCACGGCTGTAAACATTCTGAAAAGGTGCAGAGTTAATGGCTGCAACTCTCATCTCTCACCGCCGCCGCCAATGCGGGAGGAAGCCCTCATTTGTGCCGCCCAAAGACGTCTGGGAACGCCGAGAGACAAGGGAAGAGAACACACCCAAAACGGCCGCCAACGCCGACACCTCTGACTCTGCCTCCACCTCCCCACTGCCAACCCCCGCCCGCCACCTCCTGGTCGCCATTCGGAAGAAGGGGAGTGCCGCTGTTTCCCTGGCGCCGGGGGGAACAAAATGTCTCAGAGGTTGGAGGTGGTAAATAATAACCGATGTTTCTAAAGTGGCGGAGAGAGAGAGAGAGAGGGAGAGAGAGAGAGAGAGAGAGATAGGGAGGGAGGGAGGGAGGGAGGGAGAGAGGTAGCTATTAATTACACTACCTGGCATCGTGTCGGAGCGCGAGGTACCCGGCTCCGAGGCTCTAACGGCTTGCTAATGCGGTTAGTGTTTGACCGGCGCTGAGCTCCCTAATGTGTCCTCCGGGACTCGTGGAGAGCGGGCGGGGTGGGGGGGGGGAGCGGGTGCGGGCGGAGCGAGGGGCTCTAATTAATCCTGAGCTTCCGGCCAAGCCAGGACCTCCCATGGGAGGCATCGGGGAGCAAGGAGTATCACCGCACTTATCCACAGATTAGACTCAACACTCTCTCTGGGATAGGGAGATGGGGATGCTGGGGAGCGTGGCGATTGTTCCGCTGTGTTATTATTATTTTTGGACAGGGGTGGGGTGGTGGGGGGGGGGGGGGGGGGTAGGATGATTAAGTCATATTGGAAGGAATTTCTTGTTAGGTAAAAAAAAAAAAGATCTGGATTTTGAATACAATTTAGCTGTCAGTCAAAAAGGAATCGGTCTGTGATATTAATAAAAAAGTGAAAAGGTTTGAAAAAGGTTGTCTGACGGAGGAGGAATCTCATGCATGTTTGTCAATATAATTTGCTCCTCGCTGCCGCCCTGGAGGACCAGCGCCTTCCCTTAAGGTTTCCCACTCAAATGCCAACATCTGTCTGGCAACACAGGCGGAATGAGATGGACGAGGACACCTTGGGCAGAGGTATTCTCTGCCTGACAGAAGCCACAACGTGGATTTTTTGGATACGAGATAATGGACCAAGAAAGTCCAAGAGAGGCTTGTGCAAATCCTCCCCACCTCCCCCTCCTCTGCCTCCCCCCGCGTCCACCACAATCATCCATCTTGATTAATACTGGACATAATGAAAATCTATTATTCAGGCAAAACTTGAGACTTTCTTGCTGCTTTTCCCAGAGGAGGCCAAAACCCACGACCGCAGCACCGCTTCACCCCCGTCCCCATCGACGCCTTTTCTGATATTCTGCACTTGTGATGTCACGTTCTTGGTGGCCATGTTGGAAAAAAAAGACAACCAACCAGTCTGTTTTCTCTCCATGGGAGTGGGATCATGCCAGTTAGGACTTACCCCGTCCAAACCGGGCTCCAGGTCCAAAAGCTTAGAGATTCACACGCAGTTTGGCACGGTTCCTCGCACTTATCCCCATTCATAAACACTCACATCTGTTGTACTTGCCCCCCGTGCCCCGTCCCATCCCGTCCCATCCGAGGCCTCATTTTGCTCAGCTGATGGAAGACGCGGTGGGCGCCACAGTGCCATGCCGCTCTCTCTGCGCTCGCTTTCATTATTGTCATTTGGAATTATCAGCGACGACGGGCCGGAGGGATAACTGACACATTCCTTCAGCTCTCACAGCTCCTGCAGCCTGGCTCTCCGGCGTGTCCTGGCAAGCCCGGCCCTGCGCCGCGCCAGACGGGGAGAGGGAGAGGGCCGGCCGAGTGTCTGGCCAAAGGGAGGAAGGGGAGGGGGGGGGGCTGCACTAATTCCTCTTCAAAAAGGTGGGGAATCCCCCGCCCTCCCCTCTCCCTTCCTGGGGGAAAACAATACATCTGTGTTTGGACGGGGGACGGGCTACTGTGTACCTGGGAAGAAGCCTGGGAAGAAACCTCAGAAGAAACATGCACACACCCTGATTAGAGTGCATGTCGTCACATGAAAAAGCCAACGATGCAGATGCGGCAGGGGGCGAGGGCGTTTTAATATCTGCGTCGTATCCATTACCAAATGTCAATTCCGAATCAACTGCGACGTAATTGAATAAAACAGATGCTCTCTTGCCAGAAATATGAAGCACTGTAACTAACGTGTCAGTGGAAATCTATCTAAAACAAGCGAGGCCGACGGAAAAGATATCACTATAAAATGTGGTTTTAGCAGCAAATTAGATCGCCGCGCGGCGGATTTCACCATAATTTGCATTTTGCATGTAAGCAGCGCCGAGCCAAAAATACTTGGCGCAACACCACAGCGACGGGTCTCAGAGGGTTTAACAGCACCAGCGGAGGGGAGCGAGAATGAGGGAGAAAGACAATGAAAATGAAGGGGTGGGGAGGGGGGTGGAGAGGAGTGAAAATTAAAAAGAAAAACCAAGCGTCCCGGTGCAGGACGAGGCTCTTGTGGGACGATGCATTTCACAAGCCGCTGGGATCCACATCAACAGTTAGCAGCGGTTTTACAGCTATGACTCTGCGGTGAAAACCACTTTGTTGCCTCGGATGTAAATGTTGTGTTCATACAGAATCATGGGCTCTGACTTGTGGAGCGACCCGGAATGCTATTTCCTTCCGTTCCGCCGCAGTTTGAGTGCGCGTCGAGCGGCGTGAAGGGATGGAAAGGGCCACGACCGTAACTGGGAAGGTTGGAACCGGGGTGCGGGTGAGATGGAGTTTTAACTTTAGCTGGTTCAACGGGTCAATATCTGATTCTCACCTTGAGTTGTTCGCGCGCCCTGTATTTGAATTTCTCCGACGCCACCGGGGCTCGTTTGCCCAAACGTTCATCCTCAAAAGATTCCCGATAAAAAATAAAATGAATTGTACGGAATTCATGAACCCTGTGAGTGCTCCACACACCAACGTGTACGTTCTTTAAAATGCGCTGCAAGCTCATTGAAGAGAAAAGAGAGGAGGGTGAAAGGAAGCTGGATATTACCAGCATTTACGAGCCAGGGAAGAAAATCTGTGAAAGGATATTTTAGAAGCTGAACCCTCTTGATAGAAAACCACCAGGACAACAAAACCAGTTTAACATGAAGTTTGATGCGTTTAAAAGTGAGTTTGAATCATAAAGGCCCATAAGAAGAAGGTCCAGCATACTCTGTATCACTGATCCTGATGGGTCGTCGGTATTCATCCATCCCATTGCACATGTGTACAGTTTATGAAAAATAAAAAATAAATAATGTTTTGCAGTGAACATTGTTTACTGATTCATTGTTTGAGCTCAATTATTGATTTTAAAACCTATGAAGGTTGAACTTTTCAAAGTTTAAATCATCTGACCATATGAATACACGAACACACTGGTTTTGGCATTTTAATACACGTACAAAAGTAAAAATAAAATTAAAAAAGTTCTGCTCCTCCTCTGCAGTGTGTTGCACGATCGAAGACAAAACTTATTTGTTTCCAAACTCCACTTGTGAGTCCAATTCCTAACGTTGTGTGTAATATCCCCCCCCCCCAAAACAAACAAACAAACAAACAGAATTTGAGCACAGTAGTTTGGCTGCTCAGGTCATGCGGCGGTGGGGACATCAAGCCCTTCATCTCATTTGTTTAACAAATCCAATTCCCCACAGTTGTGGCCACAGTTGTTGTAAGGAGTTGGGGGAAATTAAATAGATTAGGACAGGAAATATTAGTGTGTGCGTGTGTGTGTGTGTGTGTGTGTGTGTGTGTGTGTGTGTGTGTGTGTGTGTGTGTGTGTGTTTGTGTGTGTGTGTGTGTGTGTGTGTTTATGTATGTATGTATATGTGTGTGTGCGTGCGTGCGTGCGTACGTGCGTGCGTGCGTGCGTGCGTGCGTGCGTGCGTGCGTGCGTGCGTGCGTGTGTGTGGACACTACATTGCTTATGTGTCATGAAAAAGAAAAAACTGTTTTCATCACCTTGGCTTAGGTTTTTATGGTTTGCCAGATTTTCCTGGGCAGGTCTGAACACAACCAGCGGAGGATCGCAAATAATGACCAGTTTTCCTAATCTGTCGCTAATTTAAATCAGGGCAATTCCACTGTAGAGGGACTTCTTGCACTTGATTCGATCCATTTTATTGTCAAAATAAAAACTACAATGAAACACCAACTTAAAATGCTTCCACACACACACACACACACACACACACACACGCTCGGGGTTTCACAAAACACAAAACTATTATAAATACACAACATCCACATTTTTCTTCCACGTGTGTGTGTGTGTGTGTGTGTGTGTGTGTGTGTGTGTGTGTGTGTGTGTGTGTGTGTGTGTGTGTGTGTGTGTGTGTGTGTGTATGTGTGTGTGCGTAAACCCTCTCTGAGAATGCGGCAGCTGTGGTATTTCTCCCCGTCAGACTATTGCAGTGGAAAGTATTTAAAGTGTGTGTCACCCCGTTGAGCCCATCCTTGCCGCACCGCTGTGTTTCTTGGAAGTCTCTCAAACTGGTTTTGCACTGTGTGGAACCAGATGAGGAAGATAAGACGCCGTTTTCAGGCGTTTTGTGGTCTCCGTTTTGAAAAACCGAAATAGAGATTGTACCCACTGTACTGTGCGCACCTGGGAAACAGCGTTGTTCCCCCCGAGAGTTTGGTGTCAACATGGAGGCATGACTCCTTGTACAAATTGTACTGATTTAAATAAAAACTCCTCCGCGATTCTTTTGCTTCGGGAAAAGACGTTCCTCAAAGTGATAATCCATAAAATTGTCACAGGATTCCTCTAATACGCTCCAATACACCATCACATTGATTTCTCCAAAGTTTCCCTCCTTCTGATTGATTGATTGATTTATTTTTTCCTGGTCACTTCAGGCGGTGGGGACATTATTTTGCTGTTCTTTTTTTTATGCCACCACCAATGGATAACAGCATAGATGGGAGCACATACATAACACAAATACTTTAAATAGCTGTTTTTTAAAATGTACAAGCAACAAAAGCGGGTCAAATACAGTACGTGATTTTTTAATTATTATTTTTTTAAATAATCTTACGGATTACCACTTTAATAACCACAGTGAATGGCTCGAATGACTGAACTGACGGTTTCTCTCTCAATGCAACGACCCCCGAGGGCCAGGAGTAAATTATGGATGTTCTACTTCTTCTCTCTCTCTCTCTCTCTCTTTCTCTCTCTCTCTCTCTGTTTATAATTGCAGTATTAGAGAGAACGAGCGTACGAGGCCACCACTGAACTGACTGAGGACCAGCTCACGCTGCCTATAAACATCCTGACGCCAGTTAATTGTTGGTTGGTTTGAAGATCCCCCCCCCCCCAAAAAAAAATACTCATTCTTCCCCTCTGTCCCCCCTTTCTCTCTCTCTCTGTCTCTCTCTCTTTTATTCGTGTCTTCGCTGCCCCCCATTCAAATAAATCCAAATGTACGGTTTATGGCGCAAAAGGGGAAGGGGGGGTGGTGTGAAACAGAAATGGAGAGAAAGTAAGAGATGGAGAGAGAGAGAGAGAGGGAGAGAGGGAGAGAGAGAGACTCCAGGCAGCGGTGGTGTGAGAAGGGGCGTATGGCAGCCATTATCTTGTTTATTAAAAGCAAGTTTCCCTGCTTCGCTCCCTCCTCTCCGAGCAGCAGACCACAGATATTTCCATCGGCCCTCTCTGCGCTGTGCCCTACCTTCCTCACAGGCGACTGGAAGGGTCACAGCACTTTTAAGCTCTCCATCTCGAGCGCAAACCTTTTAAAATCATGAAGTAGACACAAGCATTTTGGTTTTTGTGATTTTTCGTGTGGTTGCCAGTGGACAAAGTATTTCGAAGACCATTTACTTCAGTAAACGCAAAAATACCACTGACATAACATGACTCATGAAAGTGAAAGTAGCACATTCACATTTTTACTTCAGGAAAAGTATGTAAGTTAAATGTACTTAAAGTATTAAATGTGGTGGAAGAGGTACTTTAAAGTCCATTTGCATTGCAACATGGTGGAAGAAGTACTTAGACATTTTACTTGAGTAAAAGTACAAATACCCTGACACAACAAGACTCTAATAAAAGTTAAAGTACCACAATGACATTTCTACTCAAGGAAAAGTATATAACCATGTGCCCATTAATGTACTTAAAGTATTAAAAGTAAAAGTATAATGGGAAAGTGGTTTAAGATAGTAGACGAGCTCTCCAGGTCGGCAAAATACGATGCCATGTGTAGTTAATGTGGTGAATGTTGTTTCTTGTTTGTTTTTCTTGTTTTCTTGTTTGAAATTTGTTTTCACAAATTTCTCAAATCATGTTTGCATCCGCAACTCTCCTGAATACGTCTACGACCGCCAAACCTCACTGGAAATTGGAAAAACAGCGCTTGATCCCGTCCCCCGAGACCACGGGCACCCCAGCAGACCGGCTCTTCCAACCATTTTTCCTTCCAACGTCCGCTCCTTGGACAATAAACTGGATACCTCAGACTACAACTGGCTTCCCAGCGTGAGATGAGGGACTGCCACGCACGTTGTTACGGAAACATGGCTTCATGACAACATCCCCGATACAGCCATCCAGCTGAACGGTCTAACCTCCTTCCGTGCGGACAGAGAAGTCTCAGCTTCCGGTAAGACCCTGGGCGGTGGGTTGTGTGTTTATATCAACAAAGACTGGTGTGCAAATGCTGCGGTAGTTGCAGTAGTCCAGCTACTGTTCATCCCTGGTGGAGTTCATGACTGTGAAATGAAGACCCCATTATCTGCCAAGGGAATTCAGCGGCATTGTCATAATGCCAGTGTATATCCCTCCCAGTGCCAACGCTAAGGAGGCACTGAGCTTACTCTACAGGACTGTCAGTGAACTGCAAACCGCTCAACCCAACCCAACCCAACAATTTTTTTTCATTGTCATCGAGGATTTAAACTGCGCAAATCACAAATCAGTTCTGCACAAATTTTATCAACATGAGAACTTTTCAACCAGAGAGGCGAACATTTTGGACCTTGTTTACACAAACATTGCTTACGAGCCCCCACCTCGGCTCCTCAGACCACATCTCTGTTATGCTATTCCCAGCATACAGACTGCTGCTAATACGAGCCAAAGCGGTTCTGAGGCAGTTCAGAGTCTGGCCAGAGAAAGCCACCTCAGCACTACAGGACTGTTTCCATTAACTTGGAGGAGTATGCAGCATCTGTGACTGGCTACATCAGGAAGTGCATAGATGATGTTACTGTCTCCAAGTCCATCACTATACGAGCAAACCATCAGCCATGGCTGCCCACTAAGTTGCGTGCGCGTGGGCCAAACAGTCCAGGGCCATTAGAGAAGCAAAGCGGGCGCACTCACGGAAAATGCATGGCTACTTTCTGGACAGAGAGACATGCCGACCATGTGGCAAGGCCTCCAGGCCATCACTGACTACAAGTTTGCACACTGTGGTTGTGACAGCAATGGCTCCCTCCCAGATGTGCTGAATGATTTCTATGCACGGTTTTGAAGCACTGGATGTCGTGCCTGCTAGGAAGACCACTGCTCCTCTCGATAATCAGGTTTTGTGCCTGTCAATGGCTGACGTCAGGAAGACTCTGTCCAGAGTTGACCCACGCAAGGCTGCTGGACCTGACAACATACCTGGTCGTGTGCTCAGGGAATGTGCAGACCAACTAACAGATGTCCTCACAGACATTTACAACATCTCCCTGAGCCAGGCAGCTCTCACAGCATGCTTCAAGACCACCACCATCATACCAATGCAGGAAAAATCAGAAATTGTGTCCTGCCTCAAAGACTATCACAATGAAGTGCTTCGGTCATGGGCCATTCATGTGTAAACCGGGCTCCCCAATAGACCCCTGCCAGTTTGCATACCTCACGTGAGAATGCTGTTCATAAACTTCAGTTCAGCTGTCAACACAATCATCCCCATGACTTCAGGAATGCCCACACTGACCACTCCCTGTTGCAAATGAATGGCTACGCTGTAGAGAAGGTCAAAAGCATCAAGTTCCTTGGTGTGCACATTGCGGATGACAATACGAAATGGACTTTCAACTCCACGCCTCTAGCTAAAAGAGCACAAAACAGCATCTCCACTTTCTACGGAGTCTGAGGAGCGCAAGCCCCCCCCCCGTCCTCATCATGTTCTACAGGAGCACCATCAAGAGTGTGACCAGCTGTCTCAATACCTGGTATGGGAACTGCAGCGTCTCAGACCGCAAGTCCCTGCAGCGATAGTGAGGACAGTTGAAAGGATCATGGGGGTCCCTCTCCCTTCTATTCGATATGCGTGGGTACAGTGGCACATTTCATTGCCCTGCTGCCTCACACCAAGAAGTTCGATTCCTGCCTAGGGTGCTGTTGGCACCGCGCTCTGGCGGCTTATCACCCGATTAGGGGCATTTCTGTGTGGAGTTTGCATGTGCTCACATGGAGTTTCCTCCATGTAACATCAGTGAGGACCCCCACCAAAAACATGCAAAACATTGTCGTCTCACCAACAATGGACACTTGCAATTGGTCCCGGGGCATCACTGTATGCTGCTCCTGGCAAAAGGACAAGCCAGGATGGGTTAAAAGCAGAGAACTCATTACACCAGCCACCATTTGAAGTGTGTGCGTTGGTTGCTGTCACCACATGAGAGCATGTGTTGTGATAAATAAAGAATCTTCTTGTATTCAATACACCAAACGCTGCTTAGACACTTTTCCCTCTTGCTGTCTGGCAAAAGGTACCGTAGTATATGGGCCAGGTCTGCAGTGTCCACACCCTAACCTAACCCTTGTGTATTGATTTGAAACATTGCACCGAGGACCAGGATAAATGCAAGTTCGTTCCACTGTAGACTGCACTGTATATGGCTGGAATGACAGTACAACTTGACTTAGAGTTTCTTGCGTGTTTGCCAGTGGTGGAAGACACACTTTGAAGGCCATTTACTAAAGTAAAGTACAAATAACTTGATACAAAATGACTCGCAAAAGTGAAAAGTGCCACATTGACACTACAGTAGCTTTTTATCTGCAGATTAGACCAAATGCATAATGTGAGTAAAATTTACAATAGAAATAGTTTAGGTGATGTCACAGTAAATGAAAATATACATGAACAAATAAAATATAAATATAGATCCTGATTTGTAATAATAATTTATCATAATGATAATATAAAATATAGAATAAAAAAGAAAAATGAAAATAGTATTTGCTTTGAAATGTAGTGGGGTAGAAAGGTCCTCAGCTGAACATACTTAAGTAAGTACTGACACTTGAAATTAAGTGCATTAAACAATGACTTGTGCTTTGTTACTTTCCACCACTGATGTTGAACGTGTGTGTCCATGCACATGTGTGTGTGTGTGTGTGTGTGTGTGTGTGTGTGTGTGTGTGTGTGTGTGTGTGTGTGTGTGTGTGTGTGTGTGCACGTGCCTACTCTCCTACAGGTAGACCATAAAACGACGTGACCCGATATGAACCGAGTTCTGTCCCAGTAATTTATGCTGAAAAGACTCCATTTGTTTCATTTCAGGGTGAGTTCACATGGCATCCAAATGTTGTTATGAGTAATGAGTAACTTCCCTCACACGCTGTCAGCGGCTCTAAATCGAACTCGCTTTAAATGTTTTATTTTCCCCACACAGCTTCAAGATGCCCACATGTTGTGTAGAAGATGCCCTTTGGGTCTCTACTGAGCTCCACTACTGTACGTGGGATTGAGTCGTCTTTTAGCGCTGGTTAGAAGTCACTGTGAAACATCTGAAGCGTCCGTACATGTTTCCATCTGCTGGCTAAACCAAATTCAGAAGACTTTTACTGACAATCCAACAATCCAAAACCAAATTTGCATGTTATTGTACATGGGACCTGACAGTTGATACCAAAATTGTGTAAATCAGGGCTGTCAGTGTAGTACTCCAGTCAGGAGTCAGGACTTAGGTTTATATTTTGAAGGGCTAATTTTACAGGAATTTTTAAGGTCTCAGACAATGCAGGTTTTGATGTTGTTTAGAGACGCAACATATTATTTAAAGGCCAGAAAAGTCCAAAACTGATATTTTTATCTTTATTTTGAAATTGATATCGAATATAAAAGAGATAAAGATTTCATTTTGAACGATGAGATACAATAACTGTTGATACCCACTCACAAAATATGTTGTTTATAGTCAAACAGTGCAACAAACTTGGATGAAAAAAAAAGATTACGCAGAGGTCACAAAATGCGGGAATTTTGCAGTAAAGTCAAGTTTTGACATTTGCCATGAAGATCATAGACTACAATTGCAGTTGTGGTCTTCATTGTACCTTCAGTGTCAAATTTCAGCCCCAAGGGTCTTGAGCCAGACTCTTCGCCTAAAAAGTCTTGGACTTGTCAAAGAGCCTTTCAAAAAGACTCCCCCTCCACTTGGTCATGGCATGGAAGGTCTCATCTACAACCCTTGTGCATATGATGGGGTTCAACGACCAAGCTAGATAATCAGTGAGGTCATCAAGAAACACTTACCGAAGCAACTTTTTTGACGTTATTTGACCATTGCCCAACAATAGTCGTACACTTTCCAGCAGGACTTCCTGGGACGAGGGAAGTTCAGAAGTTCGAACTACGAGGAAATAATGCTTTCCTGAAGTCCCGATGGAAAGCTTCCAAAGACCGACCCTCATGGTTGGATCTGCTCTGGCCCCAAATCTCATGGACCCAAAACTGTGTTGGTAGGGTCCAAAGGTCCAATTTGAAGTTTCACAAAGACACTGTAGATATTTCAGAGCAGCTGTTTGTTCTTGTTATCATAACCATGATTGAAATTAAATTGGACCACAGCTCCATGTTTAGATGGATGTTTCTGGTGAACGCTGTTCATGCCTTTTGTTCCTCGTTAGGTGCTGCTAAAATGTATTATTATTAGCCATGACAGGCGGCGTAGATGAGATGATTCACACTCCTCAGCATGACATTTCAAATGCCATTGCCTTTGTTTTATACAGTCACAGCAATTGTCATTGTAGTGTCTGTCCTTGGTGGGGTTGGGTGGGGGGGTGTGTGTGTGTCTGGGGGGGGGGCAGGCTTTTAAAAGAAAATAGCAGAATTTATGGAGCATGCCTAACAATTACATATATGTGCATCCATACATAGGTAAGCACAGAGGCACAAAGTCACGGACAGAATAGAGAAATATGCATGCATAGGCGTGCACACACACATACATACACACAGAAGAACACACACGGAGACCAACAGCACCCCCTGCCCCCCTTCTGTGCTTTGGTCATTGTGTGGTATTATCATCTAACGGGGATAAACATCTAGTCCAGGAAAATACCCGTTATTCAATTTGCGCCGAGCAAATCTGCAAATCGGTTCAATTCATCAGCGCAAATTACTGATGCAGTGTGCTGGAGGTTATCTGCTCCCACCACACACACACACACACACACACACACACACACACACACACACACACACACACACACACACACACACACACACACACACACACAGCAGTCGCAGAACAGAGGGTGGGGCTGGCTGCACAATGGCCTTACAGTGCATGTTATTTTAGTCTGGGTGGTCCTCGATTCTGACACTGCCCCGCGCAGTCAAGGACCCCAACTGTTCCATACCTTTAGTTCCGAGGTACTGATCTGGTCTCAGATCAGTTCAAGATTAAGAGTCCAAAATGAAGTCCACATCCATTTTGGAGTTGAACAAAAAACAACAAATACTGATATCAGATCAGCTCCAGGAAAAAAAATAAAAATAAAATAAACAACAGCTCCAGCCCCAGCTCGATTGGGTCTGGGTCTGGTGGTCTGTGTTTGCATGTCCTGCTTGGTGATCCCTCCTAATTGGCCGTTATTACACCCCACATTACCCTATCAGGGCCAGGTTGGAGCGGGAAGCAGACCATGGTGGCGGATGGCACGCTTTGGTAAGTCTGAATTATACAACTCCGGGGCCATGACTAATATCGCTGTAGCCGATAACGGGCGCAATGTGAGCGGCGGGAACAGATGCCCGCAGTGGAATAACAACAGAGATAGTCCACGTAACCTTCTCGCAAGGCTGCCTGCGACCAGCGGTGGCGAGGCACGGGCTCGGTCAAGCGCACATGATGGCGCTCATTCAGGAGAGATTGTTTTTCATGGCTTCGAGTGTTAAGCGTTAATTAGTTTGAGTTGAAGGTGTTCGTACGCGTGCGCGTGTGTGTGTGTGTGTGGGTGTGTGTGTGTATGCGTGCGTGCGTGCATGCGTGCGTGTGTGTGTGTGTGTGTGATTTAATCACGGATAGTGTATATGAGACCGTCACCACAAGATTATACGCAGGAAAAAAGTAATACAATATGATAATAAACTGCACTGGATTGAACAAAGAAATGTGCGCTTATAGAAACAAACGCAACAACAAGGAATCACTTGAGACTCCACCGCCAGCCCCAAAAAACAAAACAAAAAAAAGTTAGAAAAAGACAAAACAACAAAGATTGCTTCCATATTTTTATGACTCATGAGTTTAATTGTTTGTTTGTGTTTGGAGAGTCTACTTATGTTAATTATTGTCCTCTGTTAGAGAGAGAGAGAGAGAGAGAGAGAGAGGGAGAGAGAGAGAGAGAGAGAGAGAGAGAGAGATGGAGGGTGAGAGAAGAAAAAAAACAACACAGTGAAAAATATTCTTCGGCGCAAACACAAACACATTGACAGAATGCAAACATGAGAACCCCCTCCCGACACACACACACACACACACACACACACACACACACACACACACACACACACACACACTTCTCAGCTGCGTGCTCACACACACTGAAGGAAATTAAACATCTGTCTTTTCTCTCCCTCACTCCTGCAAAACTCACCATCTTTGAGCAATTTTTCTTTTCTTTTTTTTTTCTCTTTAGCTCGGGCTGGGATTCCCTTGCCACAGATGAAACTAATTCATTTATTTTTCTTTTTTGTTGTTTTATCCGCAAATAAGTGACCATCCAAACAAAGCACTTGGCCAAGCTTTTTTAACTGCGTTTCCTAAATCGAGTAAACAAAAAGCAAGAACAGAGGGAGGTGAGCTGATTTCACTTGTTGACGCTGGGTTGAAATTTCGTCAAGATGTTGAACTATCTGCTGCGTTGTGATCTTTTTTACATTTTGCCGACACGGAATCCCTAAAAAGAAAATCTGGGCATTAGAAATGATCAGTTTTTTAAAGTAACACTAGATAATGCAGAGGGGTTCCCAAATGTTTACACAGGAATTTTCCGGAGGAATTATTATTATTATTAATTTTATATATATATATATATATATAATTGTAATAAATAAATAAATATTCATTAATCATAATTTTCTTTAAATTAATTCATTAATTAAAGATACTTTTGCTATACATTTTGGAGGAAAAGTGTCATGATTGACCTTATACAATTTAGAGGTCACATGAGTTTCCATCCATTCATTCACCCAGATAGCCACTGTGACATGCATTTTGAACTGGGGTGCCCAAACCTTTGCATTCCACTGTGTAGACCCTGTATGGGGGGCCTGGGGGGGGGGGGGTCAGGGTCCAAGTCCAAGGGCCCTGTCTCGTCCAAACCACAACTCCCCCCCCGCCCCATACCAGACGAAACCTCAGCCTTGACCCCGGTGCTGGTGCTGAGCTGCCCGGCCCGTTGGTTGATTGAAGTGCACCACACTCTGTAACATCAGCGCCTTGCATCCATTGAAATAATAAGCTGACCCGGAGAGCCGCTCGTCCTTTGAGCCGCGGCCAAGCCATCTGAATCCACTCTGCCCAAATGAGGGCTTACTTTTCAAAGCGTCCCGTCCCCATGTGCGCCGACCGGCCCCTGCATGGGTTCTGGGGCGGACGGTGCGTGTCAGTAAGTGGAGGAACAGAACGGGGGTGGAGGAGGAGGAGGGGGAGGCAGGGGAGGAGGAGGCAGAGGAGGAGGAGGAGGGAGGACAGTGGTCGTTTTGGGAAGGGCACAGATGATGGCAAAGTCTAAACTGTTTGCTCGGTGAGTCACAACACCGGCACAAAGCCAAAGAGACTAGAGTAATGTACCTCCCATTGGGTTCCAATAGAACCCATTGGGTTCCACTGGATTCTAATGGGTTTCGGTGCACGGTCAGATCTCGACCCAAACTGTTAAAAAAGCACAAAACGTGTTATATTATTAACCGCCGCAATGTGGAAAACCTGTCACAGAGATCTGGTCCAGTCCGCTAAAAATATAAATATAAGTTAGAAGATAGACGTTTTGTGGTAACACTCAACCGGTCCCGGCCCTCCGTGTGCCGTGGCTTTGTTTCTCTTTTCTCTACCTCCGCCTGTCTTTCCACTGCGACAGCGCTTTACAACTTGTGACATGTGTTTGGATTCAGAGGGCCAAGCTAGGACTCCTCTTTTTTCCCTTTTTCCATGTTCGTCTGCCCGTCTGGTTTTTCCCTCTCCCTCGCTCTCTCTCAGCTTCTCTTCGCGTCTCGGCCCTGATTAGATCTGTCGTTTCGCCGTCATCACTCGGTGGGCCAAGTCTGCCCCACACACCCACACATCCACGCACACTCACACACACACACACACACACACACACACACACACACACACACACACACACACACACACACACACACACACACACACACACACACACACACACACACACACACACACACACACACACACACACATACACTAGAGTACAGTAGCTGCTCGGTGAAGTACATGAATAAGAATCACTCCATACTAAGTGGATGTGTGGTTCTGGGCATCAAACATGGGAGTTTGCAGCGCGAGCCATGGATTTTGGTGCAAGCAGTGAATTGGCAGAGGAGAGGAAAGTGTCACCTCCTGCCGTGGTCACTTTCCTGGCCTCTCCGGAACAAAAAGGGGGGATGGGGGTGGAGGGGTTTGGAAGGAGAAAGGGATCGAGGGGAGAAAGACGTCATCATCGAAATCTGCTCCCTCAGCACAGTGTCTCAGATGTGGTCTGGCACCTAGTTCACAGAGCCAACCAGATCCACACATTGTATTCATATATCTCTGGTGGGTGGTGGGGTTGGGGGGGGGGGGGGGGAGTGGGAGAGAGAGAGAGAGAGAGAGAGAGAGTGAGAGGTGGAGAGAGGGAGGGGGTGACAGTGGAGGGGAAGAAGAAGAAGAAGAAGAAGAAGAAGAAGAAGAAGAAGAAAGGGAAGAGAGTGAGGAGCCTTTTGTGTTTACTCACACCGAGCCGCTGCCAGAAACTTTCGACCACATAAGCGATTCAATTTTGTCATCTTTGCTGACCCGGTCCCATGTAAAAGATTGATGAGGGAGATGATGAACTAAAATAAACCAATCTCCCAGTCACTCAGGCAGGCAGACAGACAGGCAGCTGGAGAGGCAGGCGAAGGAGACAGACCCTCCTCCTGCCCTGGGTGAGGGGAACCCCCCCCGCCCCCAAACCCCTCATCCCCCCGTCCGTCTCTGACTCAACAGCCAGAGAGGAGGAAGAGAAGGAGGAGGATGAGGAGGAGGAGGAGGAGGAGGAGGAGGAGGACAGACTGGTCAATTGGCAGCAGCCTGCTGCCCTCTTTTGTTAATGTTACAGCGGTATTAAAACAGCTGTCATTGTGATTACTGGGGAAAAAAAAATACAAAATATGAATGAAATTGTAGAATCACAAAGGCCGTTCCCATTAAAAGCCGCCCTTTGAAATCCCATCGGGTACATTTATTTAACTAATTAAGTGAGCATTTCGAATGTCACCATTATGTTGTATTACATTATTTTATATTTGTTCAAATGTTTTTATTTATTTTTGGTTTATTTATTTGTATTTTTTGGAATGAATTTTATATTATTATTTTGTATTATTATTTTGTATTATTATTATTATTATTATTATTATTATTATTATTTAAAAATGGCATACAACTAACTATTCAGTATGCATCTGATGGATAAGATAAGCTATTTTTCTTTTCTTTTTTTTTTCCATTTTATGGCTCACCGCATTGCTTATACAGTACTGTACACAGAGCTTTCGGCTTTCATGAATCCATAAAATTATATCTTGTTTTAACGAGAAAAGAAATTCATGGCCACCGTAATTGGTAAGCTCCCGAATCATTAAGTCTTAATGCGGGGCATTTCCTTTGGAGGTAGTCCCCATTTAAGAGACAAGAGTCTAATTGGTGAGTTGTTGAAAAGCACCAGCACTTCCCTAGAGATCATTTCTGAAATCATATAGAGGATAATTCCCTTTCAATTAAATGCTACACTATTCCAAGTTTGATTTAATTGAACGCGTTTATTCAAATCGTCGGGCGGAGGCGCGCAGGGCGGCTGGGGATGGGGGGGGTCACAGCGGCATGACTCCATTATGGGTGGTGTAATAACGCCGGGCCAGTGTGAACATATCACTCTGTCTCGGGGAAATGGATAGTGTGAAGAAAAAAGGAACATTCCAGAAAAGATGGTGGTGGCAGTGGTGGCGTGTGTGGGGGGGATTAAATATACAATGAGGAAAATAAGAAGATGAATAACGATGACCCACGCTTTTGAATATTAACCAAATTTGTTTGTCGGCCGATATTGAACATCCGCTGATTCTTCTCGTAAGAAGGCAATTGGGGGACTTTTTAAATTGAGTTTATACATCACAAAGAGAGACAATAAAAAGAACAGAAAAAATAAAGACAAAAGAATAACAACAGAGACAGGAAAAGATTTATCTCAATCTCTTAATCTTTCCCTCCGCCTCTCTCTTTATCTGCCCACGTCTCTATACTTAGTACCTTGTATTGTGTATTCTTTTACACATCCCACCTCTATCTCTCCGTCCCCCCCTCCCTCTTTCATTCTCTTGTCTCTCTCTCTCTCGGTGGCAGGTGTCACACCCACAACGTGGCCCCTGGGTTGCAGCAGCAGTGCAAGAGATAAGGACTCTACGGTGACAAGCTCACATCCTGGATGAGGTTAGGGCCTGCGTGTGTGTGTGTGTGTGTGTGTGTGTGTGTGTGTGTGTGTGTGCGCGCACGCATGCTCAACCTCAACTTCTTCCCGTCTCCACGCCAACGGGGACAGGGCCTGCGGTTGCCGGCGCAGGTGTGTGTGCATGTATGTGTGTGTGTCGGTGTTTGATGTTATAGAGTGCGTTATGGTGTGTTTGTGCGCGCGCGCGCGTATGTGTGTGTACGTGTGTGCGTGCGTGCGTGCATGTGTGTGTGTGCAGCGGCGAGCGGTGCCTGAGAAACCCCGCTGCATTCTGGTCTCATGGTCGTTTTGATAAGTCTCTGAGCAAACGAGGTCACATGGCGTGGGGCGGCGTTCCGTTATGATGGCGGTCGGCAGATGTCGTGGCCTGCGTCTGGGTTCGGCTTCGGGGTGTGTCTGCGGTGGGAGATGTGTCACCTTGCAGCGCGAAAACAAAGATGTTTGTCTCTGTGTCGCCGTCAGATCAAATGCCCACTCCCCACCCCCCTGTTATTTGTCGGCCTGTGAATCCACTTGCATGTCTGGGATGTGATCATTGTTTTTTGTCCTAAAGGAGTAGTTCGGACTTTTTAAAGCCTTTTTTTCTTCATCTGGAGTTTTAATGCGAGTAATGGGGAACAAAACCCACAGATTTGCGCTCAGTGACGAAACTCACGACAAATAGTTTTGCAGGAAAAGCTTACATGAAGCCGCAGCCACATTCTGACTTTGGAAATCCAAAGTTATTTATCCCAGAGTTATTAAAAAATAAATAAAAATGTTGTTTTTTTTGCAAAATTTGCTATTTGCTGGCTCTGTTTTCATTGCTGCTTGGCAGTGTTGCTACCGGTGTTGCACACAAATGGTTGACCTGCTGAATTGTGTGACAGTGGCTGCTTTTGCTGTTTCAAGAGAAAATCGATGCTTTTAGAGTGCAACAAGAACCAAGGAAAATACATTTTTTATTATTTTTTTGAAGATTACCTTCATTTCTCTCATATTTGTATACAAGCATTGTGTTGAGATTTTTGTCAGGAACTAGCAGATAATAATTTTCAGCAAGCCCTGTCAAAATATTTGCTTTTTTAACTTCAGTAAAGCTTTTCCTTATTTTTTTTCGTGTGGCCAGCAACTGTCCTCTTATCTTTGTTGACACAAATCTTTTAGATGTGTAGTAAATTGCGGCTCACAATTCTGCAGTCACCCGATGTTACACGTGCACAGCAATGAAAATCGTACCGGCATACAGGGAATTTTGCAATTCAGTTGAAATTGTTATTTTTTGAACGGAACACAGATTGTGGATTTGTCCCCCATTACTTGCATTGAAGACTGCTGCGGGAATGACGGCCCCCCCCATGTGCTACACGTGAGCGGGGGGGAGTTATGAAACGGGTATAAACGTGAAAAAAATCCAAACGATTCCTTTAACCAATCCCTTTCAGTGGACAAAGTAGCTGAAGTTGGACAGCGAACTCCAGGTTTATTTATACTTTTATTCACACACACGTCCGGGGCGGCGGTGCCCTCTGACGGCTGCGCAGGCACGGGGTCCCTCTCTCAAGACGTGTTTGAGGGGCTGTATCACATGTTTTTAACACGGAGGGGATCAATTCTATTCCTCCTCTATGTGGTAAACTGCTCCCTGCACTCTTTTATCCACGGCTCACCGCGAGGAAGGGCTTTTTTACCCCGTGCATCATCACCGGTGTCGAGGCGAGAAAAAAAAAAGAAAAAAAAAGGAAAACAGCCCCGTGTTTACTGTCTTTGTGTGAACTTATGAATTTATGCATGTGCACATGTGATAACAAATTTTCCAATATTCTTAAAGCTATGATATCGCCTCAAACAATTGAAGTTGTAGACACGAAAAGGGATGCTTGTACACGCACGCGCACAGACGAACGACCACGCACACACACACACACACACACACACACACACACACATTACACACACACACACACACACACACACACTACACACACACACACACACACGCACACAAGCACACACGTGGGCATGCGCGCGCAGAATGTCGCCCACATGACGTCTCTCAGGTCGAGCCATCAAAGGAGCGACGGGTTCTTACTCTCCGCTGCTCTTTCTCCTCCGCCTGACACCACCCTCATAATAAGCAGCCTTGCATATCAGCTCCTCGGAAAGAGATGCAACTGCTCTACTGAAGGAAAGAAATGAGCTGGGAATGAAGAGAGAGAGA